>NC_060119.1:256858164-257080664 GCF_021461395.2 Schistocerca americana
CAAATCGCATTTCTGAAATCGTTCCTTTTCCGCCTACACGGAAACTGCGGCATTCTGAAGTTGTGAACCTCGCTCTGCAAAATATTGCATCTGCGGCTGCTAGAAGAGAGAAATCAGCTAAACGTCCTGGTCGTTTAAAAATCTTGTCAGTTGGTCAGAAGGTGTTAATTAAGTCTCATCGTTTGTCTCACAAAGGAAAGGGCTTATGTCGCAAATTTTTTCTACTTTATAACGGTCCATATAGAGTTCGCAAAATTATTCATGATAACACTGTCGAAGTAGAAACTCTTAAATCTCGACGCATCATATATCCAACGTTAAAATTTTTGTGGAATGACATACTTTTGAGAGACTAGCAGTTACATGTAAACATGCAGAGAATACAAGGATACCGCGACGTGTTTTGGCGGCGGCACATACTCAAAGCAACAGTCGAGTCTGCGCGCCGCACAAGGCAGTCGTTGACCGCAAACAATCACTTCCTACGTCACGCGCCTACAGCTGATCGAGCGCTCAGTGCAAATGCACTGACAGCCGTAAACAAATACACAGTCTAATTTCTCCAAATAAATTCAGTATAAAGCTATAGTGACTTGATAAATTATGTTATTAACGTTCAGTAAATCAGGATACGTTTGTATAAAATATTTAAGAACTTCAGGTAAATTCTGTGTGTGTCCGACGTTAAGAGGACTTGCTATCGAGAAAATTTCAGGAAGAATGTAATTTCGAAGAAAAAAGTAATAAACCAAAATGGTAACTATTAATTGAGTTTATTTTTCAGGTAACATATTTCCACTTAGGTACGTACTTTAGACGTAATTTGCTTCTCGCGATTACGTGATTCATACTTTGTGCTGAATTTCATGTTCTATGAATTTACTTGTGAAGCGACGTGCTTGCGTACATTAACTGATTTTGACAATGTTTTATTAATGAACAGGGTTGTTACTTGTGTATATTATGCATCGCTTGGCTGCTATGCTTTTTCACTGATGTCATATTTTTTTATTATGTGCCTGCTGTGCTTATTTATTTAAGTTATAATTGTCACCTGATTAATTGTGCTGACTGTGGTTATGTATGTAAGTTATACTTTGTGATTTATCTGCTTGCGCCTTCACGTTTACTTATTAAGATTACATATGAACATTTATTTGCTTATGCTGATATGATGCTAATGACCTGTTTATTATGTAAGATACATATTTGCTGCTTTGCTTATGGATTGCATATTTACACATTTCTGTTTTGTTATCATAACTACTCTTTAATTTGGTATATAGAAATGCTGATATACGGTGTACGAACATGGAGTTTGGGTCACACCTTGGTATTAATTACAGATTGTTTGCTTGGCAGAGCCTCGTTGTAGGAATTGTGCTGCATCCACTTGTTGACATTCTGTTCTCCACTGGTATATTTACTCGCTATTGCATGTTTTGCTTACGCTCAGTGCCTTATATTTTTAAAATAAGAAAATGAACTGCTATAATTCGACGAACGACATTAGTACAAGAAACTTCATAGAAGTCACATGAGCTGGAGGTTTTATGGAAGCTGTATAAATTTATGCTAATAGGAAGGAAGCTAACGACATGACATACCAACACTAGGTTTAGAACATTGACAGCTATTACACTGCATTCTTCGTGAGCAATTGAAATAGCAAGTGACACTTGACACAAGAAATTGCTTATGTTTTGCCATAATTCTTGAAGTGGTGTACACACTGAAATATCACGATTATTCACACTTCGTAATCGTACTTACTTACTGAGAGTCATTCAAACCAAAGGCTGTTAGAAGTCACGTATGCATTTCTTTTGTTTAATGATGGACAAGGTAACCAAAATGTATATTATAATTCATAATGAGTAGAAGATTTGGGTCAGATGGATTACACAGAGGTTGTGTGTGGACACTGTGTCTTCGGATTGTATAGGATGATGAATTGAAGTTTGCACTAGGATTTTATCTGTACTTGTTCGAAGAGACTGACTAGAGGAAAGAGTTGTTATGGAAGTGAAATGATATTGGTGCTAAGATTTATATGTATCGACGTATTGAAGAGGTATTATTGAGGCATTGAGATTGTGTGAAGTTGATGATTATAGGAGTTTTGGTGGACAAGAGAAAAGGTAAATGATATTGACGATAAGATTTATATGTATCGACGTAAGAGGTATTATTGAAGTATTAAGATTATGTGATGCTGATGATTATTGGAGTTTTGGTGGATAAGAGGTAAAGTAAGTGAGGAGCATATTTTTTTTGTTGGTTTATATGGAACAAGGAGGATGAAGATGGCAGACTAGAACACTCAAGTAGAAGGAAGATTGTCTACACATACATTTTGTTAAATCACTAAGCAGTATATACTTTTTTTGCATATCTTGGCACACTGACAGTTGTTCAGCAACCGTACATTTTGATCTGGCTTGGCAAACATTGGTCTTGACATGATGACTATGACGTTGACTAACTATTATTGACTGTTATACACTGTTGCCACTACTACTTGATACACATGTCGAACATCAAATCTTTGACAGAATTGTATTTACACAGTTAACACTATTCAATTACACAGTAGCACTAATGTGGACGAAAGATGAGTGAGTGTGTTTTGTGTGTTTTACCCTTCCTAATACCACATAATTGGTACCGACCTATCTCCTAAATATTATTTTACTTGTTGTTGTGGCTTGCACTGACACCCATAAATATTACAGGTTTACTGATATTTGTGTATTGTAATAGTTAATATGAGAATTATCTGATATCATTTGTGTGTTTATTATAATTTGTATGTTTAGTGTAAGAGCATTGATAATAATTTTGTAAAAGCAATTGTGTGTGCATTCAAACTGTTGTTCACACCTGCACCTGTTCAACATTGATGTGTGACACTTAGAAATGTTTAATTTCTGCTGATGAACTGTGTGATTAGTGATAGTGAATATTATGGACTGTTACTTGCACGTTTTCTACACGATTGGTGCCACTAGGACATGTTTAATTTCTGCTGATAAACTCTGATGAACAGTGTGATTAGTGATAGTGAATATTATGGACTGCTGTCTGCACCTGCTCAACATTGCTGGGTGCCACTGATGAAACTGTTTCTACTGACATAATGTCACTTGATGCTGTCTGCACCTGCTCAACATTGCTGGGTGCCACTGATGGACTGTTTCTACTGACATAATGTCACTTGTAGCTGTCTGCACCTGCTCAACATTGCTGGGTGCCACTGATGGACTGCATCTATTGAAATAATGTCACTTGTTGGTGTCTGCACCTGTTCAACATTACTGGGTGCCACAGATGGAACTGCTTCTACTGAAATGAAGTCACTTATTGGTGTCTGCACCTACTTAACATTACTGGGTGCCACTGATGGACTGCTTCTACTGAGATAATGTCACTTGTTGGTGTCTGCACCTGCCTAACATTACTGGGTGCAGCTGATGAAACTGCTTCTACTGAAATGTCACTTGTTGGTGTCTGCACCTGTTCAACATTGCTGGGTGCCACTGAAGGAACTGATTCTACTGAGATGATGTCACTTTATGCTGTCTGCACATGTTCAACATTACTGGGTGCCACAGATGGAACTGCTTCTACTGAAATGATGTCACTTGTTGGTGTCTGCACCTGTTCAACATTACTGGGTGCCACTGATGGAACTGCTTCTACTAAAATGATGTCACTTGTTGGTATTTGCACCTGTTGACCATTGCTGGGTGCTACTGCTGGAACTATCAACTACTTGTTTTTTTGAATCATTGAAAGCATTTTATGTGAACATTTGTATAAACTGATTTTTTTGTGTATTGTGTAAACTATTATGTAAAGTCACATGTATGAAAGAATTTGTATTGCTTACTGTATTTTATATATTAGGTTATTGAAAGGTCAGTGCAAAGCCAAAATTTTCTCTAATTATGTGATATTTACATATTAATATTATCTTTTATTTTTGTCTGTATTTTTGTGGACGAATTTGGTGGTATTTTCACCACCAATGGCAAAAATACCATCAAATTCTGGCCCGTGGAGGAAGGGCATATGAAAGGTGGCTCCACTGAGCCACAGCGCCAGAGATTGCGCCAAAGAGTTTTATTCCGCCGCCTCCACTGGCAGTGCTTGAGATGTGGCAGTAGTCAGTCCTTGTGGAGTAGTAGGAGTCAGTCGTTGTTGAGATGTTGTAGTAGGGAGTGCTTGTTCCATGTTTTATGCAGTTTTCATGGGCTAGACAGCAGATGTTGCTCGAATGGAGATATTATAATGATCAGAGTGCTTTTCGTCAATATATATGAAGGTAAAAAAAATCCCTTTTCTTTTTATTATTTCAATGTCTTAAATAATGCGTCATTACAGGTTCAGTCAACAAAGCATCTGACTTGTGTTCTTGTATTAGAGTGTAATTCTGGTTTTCTTGCGCAATAATAGTATTTCTATTTTTTTTAATTACTTCAGTATAAATGGTATTTAAAATTTCTTGTCTTATTGAAGAAGAACCGTGCCAGATGTGTACGTTGAATCACACTTCCACACACAGAACAATTACACTTGTGTTTTGGTTTCGTAGGTTTTATAGTTGCTGGGGACTTAATTAATTAATTGTGTTAACGGAAATTTTCTTTCATTCTTTGTTGTTATTCTATGCAGTCAGATTGCGTACTAAAACTAGTCAGGGCGAACCGTTTACGAGACCTCGTAATCGGACAGACAGCTACTAAAAATTAAAAAATATTTGCATTATATTTAATTAAGCCCCCATGCACAGTGCAAGTCAGATAATAAGAGATACTGAGTTTGAGCGCAGACAGCCACGGCGCGTGACTGAAAACAATCAGCAAGCAGCGCTAGGAAATGGCTTTGACCAGACTTAACAACTTCAGAGGTCATCAGGCCCCTAGAACTTAGAACTACTTAAACCTAACTAACCTAAGAGCATCACACACATCCATGCCCGAGGCAGGATTCCAACCTGCGACCGTAGCGGTCACGCGGCTCCAGACTGTAACGCCTAGAACCGCTCGGCCATCTCGGCCGACGCGCTAGGAAATGCCGAGGGCCGCGCGCAGGGCCGCAAGTAAAGCCCTTCTCACACGGAGCAAGATTCGCTGTAAGTTTCCTTGCTGGCTCGCGCGACAGCTATCTTGCGGGCTCCGTCGTCTGCTAGCGGGCTACCCTTGCTGGGAACCTTGTAAGATATCCAGGATAGGTCCGGTGCTGTTTTTCTTGTGCGTACGTTGGCCAATCATGGGACGTTTCGTTTGTGACGTCAGACGCGGAAAGCTTGGGCGGGAAGCCTATGTTGATAGTCGCCTTTCTGCTGTTGCGAGGAGCGGTAGGATGTTCTTATAATTATTAAATAATGGCACCGCAGTGGTCCAAGGAAGCGATTGAAGCATTGATATGTACTTACAGGGAAAAACAGTGTCTGTACGTAGTGAAAAGTGCAAACTAATATAATAAACTCTTTCGTGCAGAAGCACTCGAAAGAGTTGCAAGTGCGGTGTGTCTTGTTCGACCATACACGACGAGCAAGGAGTGCTATAGCAAAATGCACAATCTGCGTACTCCATTTAAAGTGGAGTACGCCAAAGTAAAATTATCGAAAAGCAGTTTTTCAAATAGCAATACATCCATTCGTATAAACTTTGCAAAGGATGTACGATCTTCTATCCTATAAAATAAAGTCGTATATAATAGTCATATTTATAAAGTCAAACAGTAATGAAATGATGATACTTTTTAAACAAAAGTAGGTGTTATACGAACTAACCTCAACTCTTTATGAAGCATGGAGAGCACACCTTTTCCAGCGTTTCTCCTCTTAATCCAGTTTTTCGTCCATTCTTTCTTTCTTCTTCTCTCATTAGCATGCATTTCTGCATCGTTTAGCACCAAAACAGCTAATAACGACAGTTTGCTCTGAACATCTGTACCTGAAGCAGCCATCTTCGTTCGATACAACATGCAGCCGATCACAACACAACTAGCTGCCGATCTTGCACCGTGGGAGATCTTCGGCATGGAAGATAGTCGGCTCCTTCCCTGCAAGCCGGCAGGCATGCACGCCATCTCGCCAACTTGCGGCGAACCTTGCTCCGTGTGAGACCAGACCAGCCAGGCCCACGCGGCAAGAAGCTCCCGACACCGAACACTGTTCCAGCAACTCAGTAAGGGTGTTAACAAACGAGAAAGATAAGTGTCTGACTGGATTATACTACGAGTAAAGTTATAGTTTAATCACGATTGCACTTGTAGAGGGTTTTCAGTAAGTTGATATGCCCTAGGAAATAAGTTTCGTTGACAGAGAACTACAGAAAGGGAGCTGTAATTTCTTCCAGGAAAGAATACAATAAACAACTCGCGAGGGTCTTACCATCGGCTGGAGGTCACAACATGCTTAAAAGGGCTGGATAATAGTGATAGCAGAGAGCCCACCAGGTTCTAAAGCAACGTGAAAAACAACCAAATTTAAAAATTGGAGTGTTGGCAGAAGAGCCAACACCGTGTTGCTAGAGGAGGCCGAAATGCACGCTTTTAAGCTCACGTACATTGGCGTGAGGTCTGGAACAAGGTAAAGTAATTATCCTATAAAGAAAAGAACGTAGTTCTTGGAATACTTAACTTTAATCCACAATTGGAGAACATCGCTCTTGTTTACATGCTTCACAAGATAAATATCTATTGATAATAGCGCCTTGCTAGGTCGTAGCAAATGACGTAGCTGAAGGCTATGCTAACTATCGTATCGGCAAATGAGAGCGTATTGGTCAGTGTAGCATCGCTAGCAAAGTCGGCTGTACAACTGGGGCGAGTGCCAGGACGTCTCTCTAGACCTGCCGTGTGGCGGCGCTCGGTCTGCAATCACTGACAGTGGCGACACGCGGGTCCGACGTATACTAATGGACCGCGGCCGATTTAAAGGCTACCACCTAGCAAGTGTGGTGTCTGGCGGTGCCACCACAAAAATTAAACAAACAAACTAGATTAGGCGTAGGGGCCAAATAACAACGCGTGCCGATGACTCAGTGAACATAAATATGAGCGTGTGTACAGACAGTATGCGGAGCGGGAAATCGGCTCACAAGGCTGAGCAGCTAGTTGGGCACAACGTAAGCGAACCAGATCTTTGCCTTCTGCCTAGTCCTGGCGAAGAATAGGACGACCCGGACAGACGTCTTGCCAATCTGCTCCGCGCGTCCGTGCTCTAAGCACTGCTGCTGCCCCCGGTTCCACACTGTGCCAAAACAACCCGTCTACTGCCTGGGCCGCGCTTTTCGGACGTCTTTGCTAGACGCGACTTTAAAGCGACTGCTTTTGAAGACTAGCGAGTCATCGATAACGCTAGCTAAGAGTTATCGATAGTGAGAAGGAGAAATGAACTCCCACTGCTCATTCGCAATTACGGACGGCTGTAGAGGTCCCATGGCTCAATATTCCTGCAGGGCACTTCCAACGACTTGTTACGTCCATTCCACATTGAGCTACTGCACTGTGCCGGAAAAAAGGATGTCCGATACGATATACCTCAATGTATAGCGTGTCTATTGAACGCATTTGTCATTGCTGCTGAGATGTATGACTGCTGTGTTGGTTTTTATCTTGAACACTGTTGTGTCGGGCAAATAATTTTTAGTCAGCGTGTGTGGACAGCCTGTTACTTGCAACCGCAAGATAGAAGTGGCGGTTCAAAGCGAAGATGAATAAACAATTGAATGTATTGTGCGCACGCATTTTTCTAGGTCGCATAAGAATGTGGCGTTTTATGTCGATAGGCATTGTATTGCCTTTTCAGGAGGTGCAGGCTACGAATCGCTCTGAAGCAAATATGGTTTTCATTTTCTTGCGATTTTCTTCAACTCGTTTCGTGCTAATTCAGAAATTTTTTTTCAACAATAGATGACCATTTTCTGTATATGCTCGGGCAACTTCGAAGTCAAGGAAACATTAAAAAATAGCAGACTTCGTAAAAAGCTACATCCATTTCTACAAGCTACGTAGCTAATTAAGGATAATATATTTCATAAATCGAGAAATCATGAAATTTGTGTTCCTTTTAATAAGTTCTGTATCACATTCTGAGGCACAATCAACAAATATTCTAACTTGCAGTACTGTTCGTTCACTATCGAACGAGGTGGCTCAATGTTTACGACTATGGACTGTCATTTGGATGGAGGAAATGTTCAAGTCACAATCCAACCACCCAAACCCAAATAATTTGTGAGGTCTTCAAGTTGATTCATATGGATACAAGGGTGAAATCGTCGTCTTTCTGCAACACAGAAAATGTCTTTGCTTCGGCCATGTGTTCGGATAGGGGGGGGGGGGGGGGGAGACGGCAAGCGCAGCAGATGGTGAGGTAACTGCTACGTACATGTGCTCCATCGGCAATAGTTCCGGAAGCAGTCTAGTGCTGGTTTCCTACTAACACCGTAATGGCCGCGGTACCATACTCCCAACAATATTGCTGTTGTAATCTACAGTCCAAAGATTGGTTTGCTGTAGACAGCTGTCTGAGATCCAGATTTCAGGTTACAAACGTCTCTTTAACACGCATCAGCATGGAGAAAACAACTCTCTGATTCGTGAAGAAATGGTACAGACTCTATGTATGGTAAGTCTCTTGTTACTAGCGACAGATAGAATCAGTATACACTAGAAACTTCAGTCCATGACATTTATGCTATACGACACTCCTGATGATGATCCACATACCAGTTTTCGTTGTGTCTGAAGACAAGGGCAACAAAAAATTAAATCCATCTACTGTAGTTGCAATAACCAGTTCGCAGCACACGACTTCGCGTGATAGGGCAGATCTATTGAGAGTACCATAATTATTTATTTTCATCGTTTTGATGACGTGTCGATTTTTTTTCCGTTGTTCAAGTGCTTTCGAACTATTTTTTCCAAATTTTTGTTTTACAATTATAGAGCCCTGTAACACTAAATCTGCCCTCTCCCACCTGTATACACATAGTAATTTTTAAGATTTGTGTGGATAAGCACTTCATACAAAATATGTTTACATGTGCCTAAGTCGATTTTTATTCCTTTCTGTTGTCAACAGTAGGAATGAGTGCGGAGTGCCAGCCGTTTGCCAACACTTGCTGAAACTGAAGAACTTCAGTTATGCGTGGCTCAGTAAATGTCAATACAATAATACCTCAGGTATACGATAATCACACAAGTAATCTGTAATCTGTGACAATAGACGGTTCACATTATCGCGTTGTTTAATTTTGCGGTTGTCTGTAGCCAAATATATTTGGAAGTGCCTCAGTATTTAAACAAAATGAAATATCATTGCGAAAGTTGACGTACCTGCTATTTGGGATCACATGTATGCATGTGTAGAGACAGTATTGCAGCTTGTTAGAAGTCTGCCGTGACAGGTAAAGAAACGATTACTGTTTGTTTCAGAAGGACAAAGGACATTGTTTCAGGCAGAATCTTAGTTGAAAAATGATGATTGCACACGCCTCTATTACTCCAAAATCTGTTATACAACCGATTTCAGTCGTTAATAGACTATCTTCTTGTGGATGTTGAAATCATAAGCAGATGTGACGAAACTGATAATCATCATAAATAATAATGGCAACAGTCATCTTCTGCATGTGTCTTATGCTTCATCATGAAATTACGTGATGTTATGTCTAATTTTGTTATTGAGTTAAATAGAGAGATTTATTTTGTGCTATGACGCTTAATGATGTTTATGTTTATGTTTATGTTTATGTGTTTATGTGTTGTACCACAAAAAAATGGTTCAAATGGCTCTGAGCACTATGGGACTCAACTGCTGAGGTCATTAGTCCCCTAGAACTTAGAACTAGTTGAACCTAACTAACCTAAGGACATCACAAACATCCATGCCCGAGGCAGGATTCGAACCTGCGACCGTAGCGGTCTTGCGGTTTCAGACTGCAGCGTCTTTAACCGCACGGCCACTTCGGCCGGCTTGTTGTACCACATCTGAGTACTGTTGAAGAGGATGGTCTGTTAACTACAAATGGCTCTGACCACTATTGGACTTAACTTCTGAGGTCATCAGTCCCCTAGAACTTAGAACTACTTAAACCTAACTAACCTAAGGACATCACACACATCCATGCCCGTGGCAGGATTCGAACCTGCGACAGTAGCGGACGCGAGGTTCCAGACTGAAGCGCCTAGAACCGATCGGCCACCCCGGCCGGCGGTCTGTTAACTACTAAAACCGGCTGTATAATAAATTTTGGAACTATATAACTATGTGCAATCATGAGTTTTGAACCGTGCGGGTTTGCTGTGCGATCTGAGGCGTCTTATCACGGTTCGCGCGGCTCTCCCCGTCGGAGGTTAGAGTCCTACCTCGGGCATGGATGTCTGTGGTGTCCTTATGGTAAGTTAGTTTAAGTTAGATTAAGTAGTGCGTAAGCCTAGGGACCCATAGTACTTACCACAAATTTCCAATTTTCATGAGTTTTGAATTCTTTTTGAAAAGCTGTAAATCATCGCCTTCTCAAAATAATGTAGACTACATATACGTGTATATTAATTTAATAATATAAATGTGGGAAATAAGAACATCGTTTATTTTGTTCGCCATGGTCGTTGAAACCATTAGATAGAGTTGGGAGTACCAGGGAGGCAATGTGTGAACCGAACAACTCACAAAGGTCGTGCAGGGAGCGATTTCCTCATCGGATGCGGTAAAATGAGTTTCTGTTTTGTATATTATTTACTCAGTTGTAAAATTTTTTCAGTAATGGGTTAACTACTTGAGCAGCACAGTAGTGTTAATTCACTGTTAAAATTATATTTATCGAAATTTTCGAATGAGGTGGTCGCAAATCTACAAATAGTTTGTTGTTCTACATACTATAAGCCATAAATTAAATTTGATGCCTGCCAAGCCCAATGTGTAGAATAAACATTCAAAGTGCGTATTTCTGACTTGTCTAATTGGTAGACCCTTGCGTAGATAGATTCATCTTGTTTTTAACACTTTTGTTTTTTAGTAATACCATGTTACTTTCTGTTGAATCTACACTACTCATCATCATCATCATCATCATCATTTAAGACTGATTATGCCTTTCAGCGTTCAGTCTGGAGCATAGCCCCCCTTATAAAATTCCTCCATGATCCCCTATTCAGTGCTAACATTGGTGCCTCTTCTGATGTTAAACCTATTACTTCAAAATCATTCTTAACCGAATCCAGGTACCTTCTCCTTGGTCTGCCCCGACTCCTCCTACCCTTTACTGCTGAAGCCATGAGTCTCTTGGGTAACCTTGCTTCTCCCATGCGTGTAACATGACCCCACCATCTAAGCCTGTTCGCCCTGACTGCTACATCTATAGAGTTCATTCCCAGTTTTTCTTTGATTTCCTCATTCTGGACACCCTCCTGCCATTGTTCCCATCTACTAGTACCTGCAATCATCCTACCTACTTTCATATCCGTAACCTCAACCTTATTGATAAGGTAACCTGAATCCACCCAGCTTTCGCTCCCATACAACAAAGTTGGTCGAAAGATTGAACGGTGCACAGATAACTTAGTCTTGGTACTGACTTCCTTCTTGCAGAAGAGAGTAGATCGTAGCTGAGCGCTCACTGCATTAGCCTTGCTACACCTCGCTTCCAGTTCTTTCACTATGTTGCCATCCTGTGAGAATATGCATCCTAAGTACTTGAAACCGTCCACCTGTTCTAACTTTGTTCCTCCTATTTGGCACTCAATCCGTTTATATTTCTTTCCCACTGACATTACTTTCGTTTTGGAGATGCTAATCTTCATACCATAGTCCTTACATTTCTGATCTAGCTCTGAAATATTACTCTGCAAACTTTCAATCGAATCTGCCATCACAACTAAGTCATCCGCATATGCAAGACTGCTTATTTTGTGTTCACATATCTTAATCTCACCCAGCCAGTCTATTGTTTTCAACATATGATCCATAAATAATATGAACAACAGTGGAGACAGGTTGCAGCCTTGTCTTACCCCTGAAACTACTCTGAACCATGAACTCAGTTTACCGTCAACTCTAACTGCTGCCTGACTATCCATGTAAAGACCTTTAATTGCTTGCAAAAGTTTGCCTCCTATTCCATAATCTCGTAGAACAGACAATAACTTCCTCCTAGGAACCCGGTCATATGCCTTTTCTAGATCTATAAAGCATAGATACAATTCCCTGTTCCACTCATAACACTTCTCCATTATTTGTCGTAAGCTAAAGATCTGGTCCTGACAACCTCTAAGAGGCCTAAACCCACACTGATTTTCATCCAATTGCTCCTCAACTAATACTCGCACTTTCCTTTCAACAATACCTGAGAAGATTTTACCCACAACGCTGATTAAAGAGATACCTCTGTAGTTGTTACAATCTTTTCTGTTTCCATGTTTAAAGATTGGTGTGATTACTGCTTTTGTCCAGTCTGATGGAACCTGTCCCGACTCCCAGGCCATTTCAATTATCCTGTGTAGCCATTTAAGACCTGACATTCCACTGTACTTGATGAGTTCCGACTTAATTTCATCCACCCCAGCTGCTTTATTGCACTGCAATCTATTGACCATTTTCTCCACTTCCTCAAACGTGATCCTATTTCCATCATCATTCCTATCCCATTCTACCTCGAAATCTGAAACATTACTGATCGTATTTTCACCTACATTGAGCAACTCTTCAAAATATTCCCTCCATCTGCCCAAGGCATCCACAGGATTCACCAGCAGTTTTCCTGACCTGTCCAAAATACTTGTCATTTCCTTCTTACCTCCCTTTCGAAGACTGCTAATTACACTCCAGAATGGTTTTCCAGCAGCTTGACCCAATGTCTCCAACCTGTTTCCAAAGTCTTCCCAAGATTTCTTCTTCGATGCTGCAATTATCTGTTTGGCTTTGTTTCTTTCTTCAACATAACTTTCTCTGTCTACCTGAGTTCTAGTATGTAGCCATTTTTATACGCCTTCTTTTTCCTTTTACAGGCTGCCTTGACTGTGTCATTCCATCAAGCTGTTTGCTTCCTCCTACTTTTACACACTACTGTTCCAAGACATTCTTTAGCCACTTCTAGTACTGTGTCCCTGTACCTTGTCCATTCCTTTTCCAATGACTGTAATTGACTACATTCAACTAACTGGTACCTTTCTGAGATCGCTGTTATGTACTTGTGCCTGATTTCCTTATCCTGAAGTTTCTCCACTCTTATCCTCCTACATATGGACCTGACCTCCTGCACTTTCGGCCTCGCAATCCCAATTTCACTGCAGATTAAGTAATGAACAGTGTCATCAAAGAATCCCCTGAATACACGTGTGTCCCTCACAGCCTTGCTGAATTCCTGATCTGTTATTATATAGTCAATGACAGATCTGGTTCCCCTGCTTTCCCAAGTATACCGGTGAATGTTCTTATGTTTAAAAAAGGAGTTTGTGATTACTAAGCCCATACTGGCACAGAAATCCAAGAGTTGCTGCCCGTTCCTGTTGGCCTCCATATCCTCTCCAAATTTACCCATAACCTTTTCGTACCCTTCTGTTCGATTTCCAATCCTGGCGTTAAAATCACCCATGAGCAGAACACTGTCCTTGTCCTTTACTCTAACAACTACATCACTGAGTGCCTCATAAAAACTATCCATCTTATCTTGATCAGTCCCTTCACAATGCGAATATACTGACACAATCCTAATTTTCTTGCTAGACACTGTCAAATCTATCCACATCAGTCGTTCGTTTACATACCTTATTGGAACTACGCTGGGTTCCATTTCTTTCCTGATGTAAAGCCCTACGCCCCATTGTGCTATTCCTGCTTTGACTCCTGACAAGTAGACCTTGTATTCTCCCACTTCTTCTTCTTTCTCACCCCTTACCCGAATGTCACTATCAGCTAAAACGTCCAGCCCCATCTTACTTGCAGCCTCTGCCAGCTCTACCTTCTTCCAAGAGTAGCCCCCATTGATATTAATAGCTCCCCATCTCATTACCATTTATTTGCCAAGTCGTATCTTAGGAGTCCCTGGTTTGTCAGTTAGAGGTGGGACTCCGTCACCTCCAAAGGTCCGAGGCATTTTGCTCTGATTGTTGCCAGCATCATATTTAAAGTACCAGGGAAGCAGGTTGCTAGCCTTACTTGCCCCGAGTCCCATTGGGTTTTACCCCTAACGGCTGAGGGACTAACCGGTGGATTTGGTAGTCTTTGCCGTATGAGCACAAAGGTGACCACGACTCAGAATATGTCCGAGATGCCCAGCCTTATTCCAAAGTAACTGGTATCCCGACTGCCGGGACCACTTACTTGGCCACTCATACGTTGCCCGTGGTTCATGAACTAGGACGTGACTACAGGAACCCACACCATGAACCACTACTGGCCATTAAAATTGCTACACCAAGAAGAAATGCAGATGATAAACGGGTATTCATTGGACAAATATATTATACTAGAACTGACATGTGATTACATTTTCACGCAATTTGGGGTCATAAATCCTGAGAAATCAGTACCCAGAACAACCACCTCTGGCCGCAATAACGGCCTTGATACGCCTGGGCATTGAGTCAAACAGAGCTTGGATGGCTTGTGCAGGTAGAGCTGCCCACGCAGCTTCAACACGATACCACAGTTCATCAAGAGTAGTGACTGGCGTATTGTGACGAGCCAGTTGCTCGGCCACCATTGACCAGACGTTTTCAATTGGTGAGAGATCTGGAGAATGTGCTGGTTAGGACAGCAGTCGAACATTTTCTGTATAGAGAAAGACCCGTACAGGACCTGCAACATGCGGTCGTTGCGTTATCATGTTGAACTGTAGGGTTTCGCTGGGATCGAATGAAGGGTAGAGCCACGGGTCGTAACACATCTGAAATGTAACGTCCACTGTTCAAAGTGCCGTCAATGCGAACAAGAGGTTACCGAGACGTGTAACCAATGGCACCCCATACCATTACGCCGGGTGAGACGCCAGTATGGCGATGACGAATACACGCTTCCAATGTGCGTTCACCGCGATGTCGCCAAACACGGATGCGACCATCATGACACTGTAAACAGAATCTGGATTCATCCGAAAAAATGACGTTTTGGCATTCGTGCACCCAGGTTCGTCGTTGAGTACACCATCGCAGGCACTCCTGTCTGTGATGTAGCTTCAAGGGTAACTACAGCTCTGGTCTCCGAGCTGATAGTCATGCTGCTGCAAATGTCGTCGAACTGTTCGTGCAGATGGTTGTTGTCTTGTAAACGTCCCCATCTGTTGACTCAGGGATCGAGACGTGGCTGCACGATCCGTTATAGCCATGCGGATAAGATGCCTGTCATCTCGACTGCTAGTGATACGAGGCCGTTGGGATCCAGCACGGCGTTCCGTATTACCCTCTTGAACCCATCGATTCCATATTCTGCTAACAGTCATTGGATATCCACCAACGCCAGCAGCAATGTCGCGATACGATAAACCGCAATCGCGATAGGCTACATTCCGACATTTATCAAAGTCGCAAACGTGATGGTACGTACGTATTTCTCCTCCTTACACGAGGCATCGCAACAACGTTTCACCAGGCAACTCCGGTCAACTTCTGTTTGTGTATGAGAAATCGATGGGAACCTTTCCTCATGAGAGCACGTTGTAGGTGTCGACACCGGCGCCAACCTTGTGTGAATGCTCTGAAAAACTATTCATTTGCATGTCACAGCATCTTCTTCCTGTTAGTTAAATTTCGCGTCTGTAGAATGTCATCTTCATGGTGTAGCAATTTTGATGGTCAGAAGTGTCTATTTCAGGTCTTAGTAACGCTTCAATGGCAAATTTATATACAAGACAGAAACTAGGCAAAAAGTTTCAATCCTTGCAGACACTCTGATGTGGAACATATGTGATGCACCATAAACTATCATATTTACTTGCTGAAGATTCTTGCGTGTGTCATAGGTTCCCAGACTATTAACAAAAAGACAGTCACATATGGTACAGTCTAAAACTTTCTAGCCGGTCTTGGTGGCCGAGCGGTTCTAGGCACTTCAGTCTGGAACCACGCGACTGCTACGGTCGTAGGTTCGAATCCTGCCTCGGGCATGGATGTGTGTGATGTCCTCTGGTTAGTTAGTTTTAAGTAGGTCTAAGTTCTAGGGGACTGATGACCTCAGATGTTAAAACATTCTAATTTCTCTCATCTTGTATTCTACGGCTAATGTTATACCTGTGGACTGGAAGTGGCAACTACTTTCCTAAATTAATTTTAACTTCTTCGTTCAACTCCTGATGTAAAATGAAAATCTGAGTATTCGGGACAAAAGATCGATGAGACGGAGGGATTCAGTAATTACAATCTCACCGCCGTTACTTAAAAATCCTCTGAGACGCTTTTCAGATACTTCCGTCACGCGACCTTGTTGTTTTATTGTAGCATTCTGGGCCTAAACATCGCCTTCTACTGACTTCTGGTGTCTTGTATGTGATACTGAAAGCTTAGAGGCACAGCAACGCGCAAACGTTAAACAGCGCAGAGACGTCGGTTTACATCGCGCTTACAAGGGGGCCGCGCCTACTTATCACCACTGTCTTCGTTGGTTCGGGTTGGGTTGTTTGGGGGAAGAGACCAAACAGCGAGGTCATCGGTGTTATCGGATTAGGGTAGGACGGCATTTGCCTGGAACGATTTAGGGAAATCGCGGAAAACCTAAATCAGGATGGGCGGGCGCGGTTTTGAACCGTCGCCATCCCAAATGCGAGTCCAGTGTGCTAACCACTGCACCATCTCTCTCGTCCCCGGTTTTCTTTCTGTGGAGAAGTTGAAGGGCCATGGTATGGTGCTTCGACGACCAATCCACCTGTCATGAAATATGCTATTCAATACCTCTTCAACCGCACGCGAGCTATGTGCCGGACACCCATCATGTTGGAAGTACATTGCCATTCTGTCATGCAGTGAAACATCTTGTAGTAACATCGGTAGGACAATACGTAGGAAATCAGCATTGCACCATTTAGATTGCCATCTATCCGGCGAACGGTCCGGACACTTGGATGATGTCGTCCAGGATACCGAGCAGCATACATAGCGCACGCCCGTTGGGCATTTTGATCGCAATAGCCATACATCAACACGATATCGATCTTTTCCGCAAGTGGTAAACGGTCCCTTTTAACACGGGTAATGTATCACGATGCAAATACCGTCCGCACTGGCGGAATGTTACGCGATAATACGTTCTTATACGTTTGTGACTATTAGAGTGCCATCTATCACAAGGCGAAATATGTGGTCCAACTAAAACATTCATATTACTTTCGTACTACACGAATGTGTAATAAAAAATGGGAGTTCCTATTAAAAAAAGAAACGGAGTTGATATCCGTTTGACCTATGGCAGCGCCATCTAGTGGGCCAACTATTGTGCCATCTGGTTTCCCCCCTTCAAGCTAGACGAGTTTCGTTCTTTGTAGTTTTTTTCATTTGACGCTTATTTCGTGAAATATTTGGCCCGGTCACTATCAATGGACCACCCTGTATATGCTCCTGGATTCGCCTTATAAACCAGTATCTGATTTCGAAATATCTGTCTGACCATCAGGTAATCTAACTGAAATCTTCCCGCATCGCCCGGCCATTTCCAAATATACCTCCTCCTCTTGTGATTCTTAAACAGATTATTCGCTATTACTAGCTGAAATTTATTACAGAGCTCAGTTATTCTTTCTTCTCTCTCACTGATTGTCCCAAGCCCATATTCTCCTGTAATCTCTTCTTCTACTCCTTCCCCTCCAACTGAATTCCATTCTCCCATGACTATTACATTTTCATACCCCTTTATGTACTGTGTTACCCTCATACACTTTTTCTGTCTCTTCATCTTCAGCTTGCGTCGTCGACGTGTGTGTCCTGTTGTCGGTGTTGGTTTGCTGTCGATTCTGATACGAGCCACCCTATCACTGAACTGTTCACAGTAACACACTCTCTGCCCTACCTTCCTTTTCATAAGGAATCCGACTCCTATTATATCATTTTCTGCTGCTGTTGATATTACCCTACACTCATCAGACCAGAAGTTCCTGTCTTCTTTCCCTCTTCACTTCACTGACCCCTACCTTATCTGGATTGAGCCTTTGCATTTCCCTTTTCAGATTTTTTAGCTTCCATACCACGTTCAAGCCTCTGACTTTCTATGCCCCTTCTCGTAGAACATTATTCTTTCGTCGGCTGTTCAATCTTTTTCTTATGGTCACCTTCCCCCTTGGCAGTACCCTCCCGAAGATCGAATGGGGGCTATACCTTAATCTTTTGCCAATGGAGAGATTCAGTTTCAGGCCACATGCCCTTTGGATACACGTTACGTGTCTTTAATGCTGTGGTTTCCATTGCTTTCTGCGTACTCATGCTGTTGATCACTGCTGATTAATCCGCCTTCAGGGGCAGTTTTCCACGACAAGGACCAGAGAGTTCCCCGAATCTCTGTCCGCTCCTCCAACCTCTTTGACAAGGCCGTTGGCAGAGTGAGGGTGACTTCTTATGTCGGAAGTCTCCCGGCCGCCAATGCCGATTATTAATCTAAATTTAAGCGGGGGCGGGTTTCGAACTCGGAATCGAGGATGTTTTGATTAGTAATCAAAGAATCTGCCCCTAGACCACGGGTGTAGCCTCTTGTTAATGGTAAGTTCGATAAATAACAGAGTGTTACAGAGATGTTTCGTGAACTAGGACGGGAATCCCGAGGGCAGACGATGTTCTTTCCGCCAAATGCTATTGAAAAAATTTAAAGAATAGGCATGTGCAGGAGGTTGCACAACGATTCCACTGCCGTCAGTGTATTGTGGGTAATAAATGAATAGGTTAAGTTGAGTTGTCTTTGTCAGGGAAAATTATGTAGGTCAGTGTTTAAATGATAACAATAACTGAAGAGTTACTTTCACCTGGCGACCCTTAGCCGAGGATACTTCACTCATCTGATTTCTTTGTAGTTTGAATAATTAGTGCCTGATTAGAAATTAGTTATTGTTTACTAATAGCATGTAATTGTATGTATCGAATTTCCTTTGTAGTTGTAGTTTCTTATTGTTGTACTGTATCGTCATGAGCAAAGTACTTGTGTCACACATGTAGGATTGCATTAAGTATCTTGCAGTCCCTTTTGTAACAGATTAGATATTTATTATTTTCAGTGCAATATTAGTGTTTCTTCTTATTTCTGCTTTTCAAATTGTTTCTTGTGTGTTATTGTGTTAAATAGTGTGATAATCATGGCTAGTGGGAAGCGTAACAGTAGACTGCAAAGCAAATGGTTGAAATGGCTCTGAGCACTATGGGACTTAACTTCTGAGGTCATCAGTCCCCTAGAACTTAGAACTACTTAAACCTAACTAACCTAAGGACATCACACACATCTATGCCCGAGGCAGGATTCGAACCTGCGACCGTAGCGGTCGCGCGGCTCCAGACTGTAGCGCATAGAACCGCTCGGCCACTCCGGCCGGCACTGCAAAGCAAATTGAGAAATCACAGTGACAGGGGAGCGTAGCTTGTTAGTACCACCTAGTAACGAACTGACTGTTGTTTAAGACAGTAATTTGGTAATATTGCATAGGGACATGGACCAGACAGTAAATTGTGGGGTAGGGATTGAAACAATCAGTGAACAGGGAACCATTGATGATCGGTCGGTCGGTAACAGTTCGCCTCAGGAATACAAAATAATAGAACAAAATCTTGCAAATACCGTAAATTCAGGTTTTGCATCAATACGCTTTTCTCAATTAAGTCAAGACTCACTCTCTGCTTTTCAAAATCCGAATATTGCCGGTGCAAAATCAATGACGAAAAACACAATGGAACGTGTTTAAGTCACTAATTCATTGTTATTTCAATTACTTCAGAAACATGGTCAAACAGACCAAAAGCTTCAAAAGATAGACACAATGGAACAAAATAAGAAACAGAGTAACAACTTCAAAAGTTAGACACAACTGACGAAATTAAACAAAAACTTGAACAAACAATGTGAAGATTTAACCTCTGAGATACACAAAACTGAATCGAAATATAAAAACATTTATGAAGACCTAAAAATACAAATTTGTGAGCATTTTCAGCCTATTTTTTCTCAACAGGAAGACACATTATAGAACCACGAAGCAGCAATAAAACAAACGAAGACCATTGTACACAAAAATCATGACATCTTGCAGGCTAAAACTGACTCTGTTGCATCTACCGATATGGTTGCACAACTTGTAAAAAATCAGGAAAACTTAAAAGGACACAGTATATAAGATTATGACAAATAGACACGCTAAAACGTGGTTCAGAGAAACACACGGAGGAAATCAGCACGTTAATTAAAAAAATTGCCGAACTTTACTATCAGTTAACCAATTTATCTACGAAGGTAGATGATGACTTTAATGATACAAGACCGGTAGCTTTTACTGACGCAGAGGAGTACGAGGAAATGAGGAAATTTAAAGAGAGTCAGAAACAAATTAATACGCAACACAAAAGAGAAGTACCGTTAAGTACAAGATCACTAGGCATAGGTGATACAAGAATTACATATTCACGCACCGGCATGAGAAAAGGGATTTAGAAAAGTCACACAGTAATAATACATGGTATTTTCGAGATCTTGAAAGGAGTCGGCAAGATGCACCTTGACATGGAACCGCCGACACGACGTAACAATGACCGATTTGCGACTTGCCGACACGATGACATTGACTATAAGGTCTTCATCACGACACGTACGTTTCAAACATTCAAGAATTCTAGTAATGACATACATCCGCAAGCTTGACTTCATTAATTTTCTCTTTGTTTCCCTCCTAATTGGTCATTAGAACATAGTTTATAATTTGTGTGCTTTATGTGTGGTTATTTAGAAAATCAACCAGCTGTATGAATGCTATCGGTTATTCGCGACTGTCACAGTGAAGGATATTTTTATCATGCCTTCTTTTCTGCTTATTGGTCTCAGGCTACACAAGATTGAGCGAAACACAGTATTATAATGAAGAAGCACTACGAACAGTCTGAATTTTACAGCCCTGTGAAATAGTTTGAAGACATCACACAAGATTCAGTATCTGTCAAACCTTTACAGCCCCTCGGAACTTATTCACATTTGCTTAATTAAACTGCCTGAACACTTAAGACATATTATTTTGGCTGGACGTTGTAAAGAAGATATCGAAGCTTTTCAGGGACTTTTGCAAGAACTGGAAATCGACATGAACAATGGCATGAAAACAGGAAGATAACGACAGTTACAGGTTATATCCCGCACAATTTCGTGATGACAGAAAAAATAACCATACACACAAGTTCACCATCATAACGTAAATCGTGGCCAAAACAGACATCTCACATATGACAACCAATAGAAAACAATAATTACAGAGACAGATAACATTTCCGTGCAATTGACTATAACAGAGACAACCACAGAAATAGACAATATGAGAACCAGAATAATTATTAACAAGGGAGACAAAATAACTTCAGACACAAGATCCCACCCTATAATTAAGATTCCAGGAGAAATTCTCCACCACTTAATCGACAAGAAAGAAACTACAGAAATTACCGACAAGACGGCAGATGCTATAGCCATGATAACAGACATGAATTTAATCAGAACTGGCGTGATTCAAATTGGGCAGGGCACTCTCTACAAGTTTACATTGTAGAAATTATATCTCCAAATCCCAGTAAAGACGTGCGACAACAAAGAGATAATAGACAATGACTCATACTGCATACTTATGAGGCTGACCACATAGCTGTCATGGCTTTCAGTTATGTGAAAACGGAAGACATAAGGGACATTTTACTCCAGGAACATCACATGAAACAGAACAATACTGTATATCCTGCAATTCACATCACAACAAATAACATAAAATTTTCGGCAGTGCTCGACTCCAGCAGTCCTATTTCGGTAATTAGTGAAACAGCTTTCAGTAAATGCAACAAATCGAATGATTGTCACACATTTCCTTTGCGTAAAATTAAACTACAAGGTGCAATTTTAGGAAAAAGTGTAGATGTACACCAGCAAACTAACTCAGAATTCTTTTGTCAAAGCACAGATTTATTACGAATTTTCATATTGTTCTATTATTGCCGACGGAGATCATATTAGATGTAGATTTTTTGAATGAGTATAAAGCAATTTTAAACTTTCACGATGCTGGAATAAGTTTATAGAAAGGAGGTAAGTCAATAGCTTTGAAATTTGAAGATTGACTTTCAAACCATGACAAGGAAATCACTTGACTTTATCTTTTGTCAGATCACAGTTTGGAGCTTTCGACGGAATTCGATGCTAATGATCACGTTGCAAGTACTAACAGGGATGATATGACGTATTAGATACTAAACAGATGACACTATCTTACTGTGAGTACATTTTCGCTTGTTAGTTGCACGATTATGTCACGACTATAATGCCTACATTCCTGTAACCTACACTGCAAATGAGATTTTACTGCAGCTTTTTGGTTAACTTGAGAAAAAATAATTTTTTTATTTGCAGTACTTTCTGAGAGGTCACAGATGACACAGTATCTGGTTAGTTTGACAGCTACACGATGAAATTACGACGCTACTAATGAGTGACACAATTTTCATGATTGCTTTTAAGCTGTACCTGTTTTATGTCTGCACAGTTTTTCTACCTTCTTCTGGAAGGTAAAACTTGTTCTGGTAGTGACTTTTGTGGCATGGCTCAATGAGGCAGTTATTTTCGTAACACAATATATGTTACAGTACAGTACTTTCAAGGTCACGGTAATGAACGTAATAACTACAACATTAATTCGCATAGCACTTTACTTTTTTGTATGACGAGGTAAGTACAGTAGAACCCCTCTAATCCGACCTTGGATGGTCCGTCACTCAGGTTAGTCCGACCATGCTCAGGCTCGCGAGTAGAGATGGGTAGTTCGCGAACAAACGGGTGCAAAGGAACGGTTCACCAAGATGAACGAAAGGACCGAGGAAGGAATTCCAAGGAACGATCGGTTCATAGTTCACTTCGGTCGCGGCGGTCTACTTATAGTTCTCGGGAACGAGGAACGATCGGTTCATAGTTCACTTCGCTCGCGGCGTTCTACTTATAGTTCCCGGGAACGAGGAACGATCGGTTCATAGTTCACTAGTTCACTTCGGTCGCGGTTGTCACTTCGGCAGTTCTCGTTGCAGCCTCGGTCGCGTGCTCGTCTCAGTCTCGCTCTCCCTCGGCCGCACTCGTTCTTCGCATGACCACCTGTCTCAGTTCCACTGCCGACTGCTCCTAGTTAGCTCAGTATCCAGTTGTTCGTTTCGTTCACTGTGCTCGCCCATTTTACATGTGTTCCAAACTGTTCTTCCACTTGGGTCTGGCTATTCAGCGTCCACGACCGATAATCAAGAAGTATTTTATAGTTACGTAAATTACATATAAATCACGTTGTAAGTAATAGGTACGTCTTTTCAGGTAACAAAAGGGCATATCAGCTCACTTCATTATATCGATGAACAGCAGCAGACTTACTTATAACAAGGCAAGTTTTTTTTGTTATTCATATATTTTTTGGTTTCATCAACTTGATTCAGCTACTAACTTTCAATAATTTGCTTAATTTTTAGTGTAAGAAAATTCATATAAAACGATTTTCGTGTATCTTCCATATGCAAAACATTACATTTAGGAAGGCTCTAATTATTTTTAAGTTTGGTTGTTTCCAATTTGCATTACCTGCTAGTTTGGTTTCTTTGAAGAAAAAAAAAAAAGTAGGTTGTGGGTCATTTTGGCTCAGTAGCAAAAGCGGTGCTTCTCCATTTGAAAAGACATAGATTTCCATAAAATCGTATATACTTATTATCTCAAAAAAATTTGTTCAGAAGGAGCTTTCAAACCAAAAACTTTATTACTGCTATTTATTATTATTATTGCTGCATTAACTTTAATAATGCAACATAAAAACCTAACTTTTACCAAGCGTGTGAGGCAAGTATGATGAGAAAACCACATTTTATTTTATGCGTCCACAAAGTCTACTTCGCCTACGAACTCTGAGACAACGTGAAGTATATATAGAGTGTAAACGATTATTGTTTACAACGTAGCATAGCTATGTAGTGGAAGTCGAAACGAAGAATTTTGTACAAGACACTTGTGGTCTATTAAGTTAGGAAACAGCCACCAACAGGCTTACAAGACTACATGTGCTATAGCCCATGCGCGTCGCGTGAGATTTTCATGTTCTCTTCTCCAGCTCTCTACACATCGTCATCGATTGTTTAGCCATTGTTGCTTGCATTTGCTTGTTATTTCTTCACTGCCTAATTATTACATGTTTGTCTGTTTGTTATATCTGCTCGTAACGGGCAACACATCGTCCGTAATTGGCGAGCAGTCTGTACTCGGGGCCGGTTTTCCGTGCGCCACCCTATATTATTTCCCTGCGATCAGCCACGCAACGCTACAGTTGGCTAAACGAGAGGTTCTGCAGAATCACAGAAATTACTTCTAAAAGTGTGTAAGAATTCTGTAATGAATAAAAACTCTATACTCCCAGGGGGGAGGCAAGTACCCCCACTTGGTGCCCTCCATCCTTCAGTCACCTACACTACTAGTTTTCAGTTCTTCATAAGAACCATATACAAAGCACAAATGAACGGTGAACGAGTAAAAGTGAACGGTTCCAAAACAGAACGATCAACAGTGAACTAGTTCCCAAGGATGAACGAGTTTGCCCATCTCTACTCGCGAGCCTGTGCCGACTTGTCACTGACTGGACGTTTGTCGGGCCATTGTTGCAGTGTCTATCGCTGTGCACGTTGTTATACTGTACGTTATTGTGCAGTTTTATACTTTGTTGGGATTAAAAAACGTCGTTATTTGCTTTGTTCCGTGTTCCCTATATTACTTATTACTGTAGATTCATTGTGTGTACAGTTGTCTGTTTTTCAACATGTCTGGATTCAAATGTAAACATGTAACTCTTTCACTAATTGAAAAATTAGCAGTGCAACAAAAACTGGACGAAG
This sequence comes from Schistocerca americana, assembly GCF_021461395.2. NCBI lineage: Eukaryota > Metazoa > Arthropoda > Insecta > Orthoptera > Acrididae > Schistocerca > Schistocerca americana. The sequence continues at coordinate 256,883,233 of NC_060119.1, forward strand.
AAAGAAACGCTACAAAAAATGCTATACAGTTACAATTGATGGTGAAAACACGCTGAAGAATCGCAAAACACTAAAAAAGCCTAAACTTGAACTACTTGATAACGGATTGTGGATATGGTTTTGTCAAGAAAAAAGGAAAGGAACTGCAATATCCGGGTCAATTCTCAAAGAAAATAACTGGAAGCAGAAAGCAAATTTCCAGCCAGTGCAGGCTGGATTGATCGTTGCAAAACTCGTCATGGTGTCCGGTTTGTTTCTATTTCTGGTGAAAAACTATCTGCCGATGGCGCAGCTGCTAAGGAGTTTTCTCTTAAGTTTTAAGAAATTGTAGAAGAAAATGAACTGTTACCCTGCAGAGTGTATAACATCGACGAGGCAGGGCTGAACTTCAAATGTTGCCAACAAAAACGCTCGCAGCCTCAAATAAATCTGTTGTAGGAACGAAACTTATAAAAGATAGAATAACAGTCATTCCTTGTAGCAACGCAGATGGTACCCACAAGGTCCCCTTGTTCGTCATTGGCAAATTTAAGAAGCCAAGGGCATTCAAAAATATAAACTTATCTTCCTTGCCTGGTTTATTACCGCAATCAAAAATCTGCTTGGATGGACTGCAACCTTTTTAAATCCTGGTTTTTCGACGAGTTTGTCCCATCGGTCGAAAAAGACTTGAAGCAAAAAAATCTGCCTGTTCGTGCTCTACTGATGTTGGATAACGTACCATCAAATCCAACCGAAGAAGATGTAGTGAAAGGGGACATAAAAGCTTTCTGTCTGCCTCCTAATGTGACTTCACTCATCCAAACATGGATCAGGGCGTTATCGAATGGTTAAAAAGGCTATATCGCAGAAAGTATATCAGCTCAATCTTGGAAAAATCTGAATGAGGTCATAACTTATTTGAGGCAATGAAATCCCTGAACATCAAAGATGCTATCTACACAATCGCTGCAGCATGGGATGAACCGAAACCTGACACACTACGGAAATCGTGGCGTAAGCTTTGGCCTCAAGTTATGACTGAAAATGAGCATACCGAAAATGAGCAAAACAACGACGCACTGGAAATCGTTAAGGATCTGCAAACTCTAGAGCCGAACGTCCCTGCCAATGAAGTTGAAAAGTAGATCAACGAATGTGACAAAGACTGTGACACTTTTGAAGAGCTCAAAGACGACCAGATTGTTGCCGCAGTTAGCCGGGAAACTGTGAATGAGGACACGGACGGCGAAGACAAACCCACCACACAACGATGCAAAAAACGCTTTTGACATCGCCCTTCAATACATCGAGCAGAATCGAGCTTCATCTCCAATGGACGTTTTGTGGATGAAAAAATGGAGGTACACTGCAGCTAAATCTAGAATAACATCTGCTAAACAAAAATGTATCACTGACTTTTTTTCCAAGCAATTTGTTTTCGTTTTTAATGTAAAAACAAGGCATACAGTATAATCATTTCTTAGTTCATACATAAAGTAGTTTATATCTTTGTAAAAAATTTCTTCTTTATATACAGTGCGATAAACATTTCTTAGTTTACAGTTAATATCGTTTATACGTTATTAAGTACAGTACAGGACTGTAATTTGTTTGTCGTTTTTCCTTTTAAAACCAATACATATTATAGTCTGTGTAGACGTTTTTTAGTTAATATATTGTTTAACACTTTGTAAAAGAACATCTTTTTATATTACAGTAGACGTCTTTTAGTTCTTAAATAGTTTAATTTTTGTACTAAATGTCTTTTATATTTTTTGCAATAAGTATTAGATTTTTCGGATAATCCGACCTTTTTTTCGTTCCGACCATGGTCCTGGTCCCTAAGGTGACAGATTAGGTGGGTTCCACTGTACATTGATTTTTGGAGAACTTTGCTTATGAACAACGATAACTGCAACAGTTGGCACATTTTTACCATTAAGTGATGACAGTAATTTTCTTACAACGAGAAGTACAGTTTAGAACTACATTACACATATTTGAGTGATTACTTTGTTAATTGAGACATTATTAGAAACATTTTTGACCTACAATGATACAGAGAAGGTTTTCGGTGATAAATTTCATTCCGCAATTTTAGCCTATAAGATCTATTTACATTATCCTTCAAGGGGGTACACCTACTGTGTGTATCATGCGTTTGGGAAGCTCATGGAGCTTTAACTAATATGGTATCTGCTTATACAGTTTTACACATCGGTACCATATTTATCTAACACAGAATTCATAGCTCTCTGGTCATTTCATAGAGAGAAATGAACATTTTTACTACGTCACTGACACATGTCTACATAATTACGCAGGTGGATTACTTTGCATTTATGAAATTGTACTTTGTCTTCATTTTGTGAATTGCTCACATATATTTTCGGAACCATTTTGATACCGCAAGAGCTTTGAGTGAAGTATATTGTATGAGATCATGATTTTTGAAGTATGTTTGAAGGAGATGACACTTTTGAAACGAGCAGAGAGCATGTTTTAGAGGATTTGAGGTTACCGAAGGAAGCTACGACGTTTCTGAGATTAGATTCATGTGTTATGATGATATTACGACGACAATGTCTATTATGATGTTGAGATACTGCTATGATCAATAAGGTAATACTATATTAGGGATATGATTATGCTACATACACGTTTATTATGATGAAATGTTGAAGAAGTATCGACGAGTACGTATATGTGTAATGAGGTAATGAATAATGAGTAAGGGTCAGGGACTCTGGTTTGTTGGAAAAGAATGTTGAAAGCCAAGAATTTTACTTTAATAGTTATGAAACATGAACTCATGTATGAATGTGAGTACTAGAATTCCGACGGAAATTTTTGGACGCTGTTATTGATGAGATTTCGTTTCTACAAATTTCTCCTGTAATTTTCCAACCTGTTAAATTCTTTTATTTGTATGAAACTGTCATTGTAGCAGAAACTGCTGTCGTAAATATTTTGTTAAAGAGTATATGTGACCTTCACTTAATGCTCTATTGTGCTGGGCTGTGCGCTATCCGCCTTGAAATATACGCATTGTTGTGTTGCGTTTCAACTTTACTGGTGCCGTTTCAGCCGCTTTGAAGCTCACCGCACACCCGCAAGCGCTTGCACAGCTGTAGAAAAGACAGGCCGTTGCCCACGTTGTGGACACCACTTCACTATTAAGATGTGACATAGAACCATTGCATGTCACATGGGAGATACTGTAGATCTTGTTTCTTGTGCTGGCGCCTTGCATAGTTTTGATGATTGCAGATGCACACACGCTATTGTAAGCTTACACGTATATTTCCCTTATCTGCATTGCTGTCTTTACTGTAATATTTTTTCTGCTTGTGCTTTGTCATGTTTAGGTATAAGTTATTGTATTTGCTGCTGCCATTTGTCAGGCAGTATTCTCTGAATTTTACTTTGTATTACTATGCTAAAGCCAGTTTGACCATTGATTTATTTTTATTGTTTTCTGCATATTGTCTTATATTAGTTGTAATGTTGCATTTGGCTTGCAAATTTAGATATGCTGCAGCTTGCATTGCCAATTTGCTTTTGTTGTCATTGTTGTTTGTCTCAATTTTTTGTGATGCTGCATTGCCTCGTTGTCTAGTTTACATATCTGAGCTCAGTAGGTTTAAGTTAGCTGAGGAGTGGGTGTGCTGTATAAGAAAAAGGGTTGTGATGTGTTGGGAAGAAATGCATTGAGAATCTGTAAGGAAAAGGTCTGGCCAAAGAGTATTGTATAGTGAAGAACAATTATTTTGAAAGAGGAAATCAACAGATGTAAGTAGGGTATAGTGACAACAGGTTTAGATAGGATTTTCTTGGAAAATATATAAGTAGAAGCACTGGTTGAAAATATAAATACAGATAGCATGCTTAGATAGTATTTTTGTGGAAACAAATGTTAAAGTAAGAGAGATCTGCGAGAAGTAAACGAAGTTTTGGTTGGAAATGTCGTAGTTTTGGTTGAAAGTAAAGACGGTATGAGCGTGAAGAATATTATTAAAAAGAGAAAAATGAAAAAGAGTTACAAAATGCACATTATACGTATTGCAGTATCAAATGTTAAATTTACACTTACACTTTGACACATTATCACTTGAAAACGTTAGTGACCTTTCCTTTTGAGTTATTTTGATATGTTTTTGTGTACCCTTGTGTGTCTGTGTTCTTCCTATCTGTCTGTGTTTACCTGATAAGAAATATTTGGTAGAATTTTTTTCCTACTACTAGGCTGCATTCACTATAATGAGGTTACTGTTATCCTCAAACCTAATCTCTGGTTTTGTACCATGTTCTTTACTTTAGGATGACATTATTTATTCTGTTATATTTTCTTTTAATATTCATGTGTCAAGTTAATTTTTGTACTGATATTCTCATTTTTTACCTGTTCAGTTATGTCATAATTCCTGTAATACTCAGATATATGCTTATTTATATTCTTTTTGAGAAGCCTGTGTTACTACAAATGTTATTTGTATTATCATGTTCTTTACTATAATGATGTTTTATTTACATATGTAATTGTATTCTTATGCTGTGAAATTGCAATTGTATAGACACCAGTTCTCCAAGTTAGGTAACTAGTAGGGATTCTTTTAACTGCAGATCTTTGTCTGTTGGTCATATCATATGTACCAAATCTCAGAGATTATATGATTGTGTTAGTTCTTGCACGTCTCTTGACAATTTAGCAAGGATCTGGTTAAAAGCATGACTGGTTATAAGGTCATTGCAAAAAAAAATTGTGAGTGCACAAGTGGAGGCTCAGGACTTGAAATATGCATCAGTATGGACTACACATTGGTAGCATAGCAATGACTTGCTATTTATCCTCAAGACTCTTCAGTTGTGAATGTGCACACGCACAGTCGCATATTTCTTAAATTTCATATCTTTTGGATCTGCATTATTGTTAAGATTTCTTGAAATTCAGGGTCATTTTTGTGTTAATTATTGTAAGTCATGTTGTCAATGTTTAGCAGTCAGATTGCATAGGGCTTGTATCTTGTGGGTAATAAATGAATAGGTTAAGTTTGTGTTGTCTTTGTCAGGGAGAATCCTGTAGGTCATTGTTTAATAAGAAAAGTAATTAAAGAGTTGGATTTAACTACTTTATTCGGTGGGTAATGATGACTGTCTACTAGTTGTTAAAATTTTGTTTGTTTACGCAGTTAGGAGGTAGCCCATCATCAAAACATCATTTAAAAGAGCTTCATATACAGTTTTTGTTTTCACGACGGCAATAGCCAAAAAGAGTGCTGAATAATGATGTGTTCCTCGTGTACGAGGGACATTCAATAATTAAAGAGAAAAATTGATGTAGAAAGGATTTTTTTTTTTACTTCCATGGGTGTCGATTTTCATCAGGGAAATGAGCTAAGAACAGCTGACCGTTAAAAATTGTTTTGTTTTAACCCCAATATTGCATTTAACGATGGCGTGGACGTAAAACTTTTCGCATTACGTGAGTAACGTTCAATGATTCGTGTTGTTTACTTTTTGAAAAAAAAAGAAAACTGGGTTAAATCTGTACTCAAATGCTTTTATATTATGATGAAAGTTGTATGAACTGCGGTAATTATTGTAAGTGGGCGTAACAACTTACAAACGGTCTAATCTCAGTGACTTACTAGCAACGTCCTATCCCGACTGGTCAGTAGAAGTGTCAACTCCTTATTATGAAACCTGCTCTGACGGCATTATTCGTGAATACTGACGTGCTGAGGTTGAACATACAGCCAAAACAGTGACAGTAGGGGTTGGCACAGTTCCTAACGTCACCAGAAACAAACTTAAGTAAAGCGAAAGATGTGCATGGCGGGCCTGATAGAATGAATAAAACACAAGGAATCAAGGCTTGAAGCATAGAGACTTAGAAGAAAGCTATCAAAGGTAATGTGACCCTTCTCTAAACAGAATTTTAGCGTGTGCTGAAACTGCGGTTCACCATTTCGAACCAGGGTCCGAAAGAGAAAGCATGAAACAATGATTTATGGAAAGTGACTAAAAAAAACCAAAACGTCTTTGCATCAGGTATATAAAAATAGTTCAGCGTTCGGAGAAGTGTATTAACATTACGTGTAGAAGCAGAAAAAGCCTCGTTTGGTAAAAAAATGCACAATTTTTTCTACATCTATGTGTCTCTTTAACTGTCGAACGTCCGATGTATAGAATGATCCAGATGGTTTTAATCACAAACCATAAGTTCGTGTCACGTCATTTCAATCTTAATTAAGCACCAACGATAAGACTGAAATCATGTGACAAAGCACAAGCTCTTCTATATGACGTTCTGATGGTGGACTATGCCGGATATGCGTGAACAAATAAATTTTTGGCAAATGCAGTGTCGTTGTTAGCTAGCTAATAACGTGGTGAGAAAGTAGCTTTCAGTATACAGATGGCTGCACAGTTCCTGCGCGCCTTTATGCCGCAACCGATACTCACGATTGTTAATCGCAGCATTACGCTGTGTGCTGACACCTTTCTGTACCCAATTTAATGTATTCCACAGCAGACTGCCACTTCGTTGTGGAGGTGATAAGAGTAATAAGTTATCGCATTACTGTGCAGCACTACTGCTGCCCCCGCAATTCGACAGTGCATTCCTGATACATTATGATTCCGTACGCAAAGTAACGGTATGTTACGTGAATATATTTCCCCGTATTAGCGCCGATGAAGATAAACAAAAATACTTGATCTGAACCGCTGAAGTGTTAGGCAAGTGCAAATCCAGTAAAAAAGTTTGCAAGTATTATTGATCATCTTGCTTTTAGCTGAAAAAAATTGGAATCGCACAAACAGAGAAAAACCAGAACGATAAACAGATATGTCAACTAATGTCCTCACAGCCCCTTGGTCTCTTTTGTAGACCTATTTTGCAAGCTTGAGGTCGTGGTCGCGAGCGCTGACGAAATCGTGATCCCACTGCTGCAATGACAGGAGAGTATCCAGGTGCTGCCCTTTATTACTGCCAAAATTCCAAATTTTTTTAACAGTTGTGGGCACTGACAGATCTTAGTTGCTGTTTAGTATGAATCAAGTAAGTGCCATACTGTAAATTATACTATTCAACACAGCCTGCGCAGAGAAAACTTTAACTGATGAGCATTGTTTTTCATGTAAATAATGATTTGTTTACGCACTATGTATCATGAATAATAATTTTGCATCATGAATGATATAATCAAACATCGTTCACACTGGGAGGACGTCTTTTCCCGCTGGTTGAAAAATAGCATAAAATGTAAATTTCAAAGGACGTCTCTTGAAGATAGTGTCAGACTGTATGATCTGATTAGCGAATGCAAATCTCAATTCCTGTTCTCTAAATGCTGTTTAAAATTAAACACGGAATTCATGTTTGTGGTATGTATGTTAGTGTTGTAGTCTCCTTTACGATAACTTTTTATTTGCCGAGATCGCAAGTAAGTAACATCGATTTCTAGTTTCAACCGGAAAAAGGCCATTTCAGATAACATAACAGAAAGCAGTGTCTACATCCACTACTGAAACATGAGATTTTCTCACAATCAGATTTACGTAAGCTGCTGCGAGAGGCCCCAGCTGTGATCAGTTGTTGCCCCTTTGAAACTGGTGCCCTGGGACGGCGACGGGGTAGGCAGGGCACCGTGACACGGAGACTTCCTTTCTCTATCGTCTGCTCATTCTCTGCTCCTGCTGCGTAGACGGCCGCTCATACTGTCTGTTTGAACCTTTCTTCAGTTTACATTACATTCTACACCGTATTTCCCTATATTTAATAACGTGTCCGTAATTCTTTCCAGTTCGAGGAGATCACGTGGAGTAAAAATTTTGGGAAAGCTTCGACATTACAAGGGGTGCCCTGCGGGAGAAACCACGTGGTAGCAAAACAGCGTACTGCTCTGTAGTTAGTGGCGTTGCTGTTTTGTTTAATGACGATCTCTGGCAGCGCTTACAACAATGCTATATCGTCTGAAGTGACATGTTCCGTTGCCTAGCAATTACTTCCGTATTCTCACGATTACTTGAAGTATCGTTACGAATACGCTCTCTGTGTTACAGTTGAAAGAAGCTTCAGTTCTGTTTTAAGTATTTTTTGTTGGATTTTGTGTTTAGAGTACAACCAGCGAAACAATCTAAAGCTCTTGTTGAGCTTTAAAAACTTTGAAAGAAGCGGACATCCAGCTTCAGAGTAGGTGCATCGCAACCTCTAGCGTATGAGCCACATTGACTTAACTGTCATCTGTTTATTTACCATAGAGAATCATCTGTAGTTAGAAAGACGTATAAAATTTTAAATAACTGTGTGTGTAGTGGAGAATTTTTTTTCATATTGATACGTATGGTGGAGTGTGGCGTGGTGTAGCTCACGTAATTAGTAACCGCATCGTATGAGAGAGGGCACTATTTTCATTTTTCGCGCAGTCTCAGTTGTTTGGTGCCTGAGTTGTGGAGGCAGACTGCCTTACTTAGTTTTTGACGATGTTCATGCGCTTTCGTCGTGTATCTCAAATTTAGGTAATTTACAAGAACGATTGCAAGCGATATATATGAAATGCGCAACTATCACGGAGCAATATATCGACTGTGGTTACAGCGATGACACGTAATATGTGTCAAAGAATCTCACTTCGAGCGATATCAATGACACATAATAAGTGTTTAAGAACTTTGTTTTCAGTAGTTTCGTAGAGATGACCGAAGCAGCTACGGTTACCAGTAGCGTTAATCTCACGTAGCGTGATATGAGTCCCAGGTTGATTGCCGTTAAAAATTGTTTGGACTTCTGTTGAGAATACCACCAGCTGCCGAGACACGATACTAGAAATTGTATGAATTGTATGAATTGTTATGGAGAGAACTACGTCAAACTTGATTCCAAAATTAGATATTATGAGTTCCCATTCAATTATATTGCAGTAAATGTCGGTAAAGAACAAATATAATGAAAAACACGGTTTGATAATTCTAAACAGACAATACAGCAGAACGTCATCTTGGTTTCCTGCTGGATTAGAGATTACGTATTGGAAAACACAGTCTCGGAAACCGGACTGTTGATTAATACTGTTTGTGACTGTTACGGTTTCCACAGAGAAGTGTGTTACATAATTGTGACTAATGGCACGCGACTAATGTGTCAATAAGATTGTGTTAATAGACGAGTCGCACATAACCACGCGAAAATATGACAAACGACGACTACTCAAGAACGAAACTGAAAGGGACCCAAGAGAATGTTTCTTTGCGAAGGTGTATTCCAGGACTAAAGAAACAAAAGCGTCTCTTATTAAGAGCTTCATCTTGCACGGCTCCAAAGTCATTACAGATGGATGTAAATCGCCATACACTTCGAAGTAAGAGGCATTTCACTACGAATCTCTAAACCATACTGTCGAATTCGTGTCTTTTGATTATACGTCCGTCCACACACAGTATATCGCGCGATTATTGAAATCCCTGAAATCATCCACCAAAAGAGAAGGATCGGAGGACCGAAATGAATTGTACTTTAACTCGTATCTGTATCGAATTTCACCATGACGAACTGTGTCTATGACGACGTATGCACTGAACTATGTGCTGCACAATGATATAATTTTTCAGGCGCATCCAGTGGTATATGTGGTAACCGTACTCGAAAAGTATTGTGAATGTGTACAGAGGTACTAAATTAAAACGTCATGCAAGATGCCACTGTTTTTCGTGCCTCTCAGTGTTTGACGTCATGTTTCATAACCTATGTGTCATACAATGATATTTTTTTGCAGCTACAATTAACGACATATGTGGATACTACCAGCGAAATGTGTCGCAAATAGTCATAAGTGCTGAAATAATAAATTGATATGTCATACCTGATGCGGCAGTTTATCACGCATCTTAGTGTTTATGGCATCATGTCCCCTGCAATATGTACGATCCAATGATATAATTTTTTTGGTAACGTTAATGGTATATGTGAATACTATCCACAAACGTCTCGGGAACAAAGCTAGTAGTAAAGAAGTAAGAAAACGTCATGCTTCATGAGGCAGCCCAAATTTAGTAAACATTAAACTTTTTTCGTTTCATCATTTTGTGTGGTTGTTAGTGAGAAAAGTTTCCTAAGTGTTTGAAGTGCGTAAGTTTGCTGCAGTTCACTAAGTGCGCAGAGTCTAAAATAACTGATGAATAGCCGACCGGAGTGGCCGAGCGGTTCTAGGCGCTACAGTCTGGAACCGCGCGACCGCTACGGTCGCAGGTTCGAATCTTGCCTCGGGCATGGATGTGTGTGATGTCGTTAGGTTAGTTAGGTTTAAGTAGTTCTAAGTTCTAGGGGACTGATGACTTCCGATGTTAAGTCCCCTAGTGCTCAGAGCCATTTGAACCAATTGATGAATATAATCGTGGCTATTTGAGCCTCGTGAGTTTTTATACTTCTTCTATCCACATCCCTTTGACATGTAGTTGGTTCATGGTTCTTATCCCCACAGCGATTCTTTCCAAACATCAATTAACGTGGCTAACAAGTTTTGTTCAAGTCGTTCTAGTGGGTTAGAAGGAGATACGGAATATACAAACATACAAACATAAATATACGCTAGATTCTTGCTAATCCGGCCATTCCTTGGCGTATGGGTGGCGGATTAGCGAGACTGCCAGGTTATGGAGAGTGTCTCAAATTTATTCCACTATGGAAGACTTCAAAATTTTTGGTTGTCGGAATGACGATACGCGATGGCAGTATGTTGCAACACACAACAGCTTTGCAAGCATTACGTCGGTACTACTTGTTTATGATTGTTGCATAAAGTACTTCAGAAAGATGTCCGCAGCTTCAGCACCAGCAGCGTGAGATATCTTCATGTTGTCTCCTCCTATGCCCTCTTCTTCATCACTTTCATCGTAACTTTCCTGTACGCTTTTGATTATCTGTTCGTCTGTTAAAGTTTGGTCATAAATTGATGTTCGTCCAGCATTGCACTCAGTAGCAATGGCTTTCTCTGAAGTACCTTTGTTCAGCTTATTTCGAATTTAGAGCTTCTGCTTGAGACCTAGCATAAGAAGCTTCCTTTTAGAAGCCATGATACCGAACCTCAAAGAACATGTATAGCATTGTTTAACATTATAGTTAACTAACTACAATGCTGCACGCGAGAATTCGTTATTGTGTGCGTCCTTTCTGCTTGCGCGACTGGAGGCTGATGTGGACCGGATTACTGAGAGGCCAGAGTACTGAGGGTCGGATTAGCGAGAGCTTAGTGTACACAATAATACATATGAATATCGACTTTATAAGAGGCATGGTTTTCAGTAACTGGTCGCATTGCTGACGACCTTGCTAAACTGTGATTGGCTCTGTAGTTACAGGCGATGCTGTTGAATGTCCAACGATGCATGCTACATCGAATAAAGCACCGTTCTCCGTTGCGTAACAAGTACTTCTGTATTCTCTCGAGTACTTGAAGTATCCATACGAATACGTGTTCTGTGTTCTTGAGTGAAAGAAACTTCAGTTTTGTTTCAAGTACTGCAGTGGTGGCTTTAAGTCCAACTAACGAGACATTCTAAAGATCTTAGTTTCCTTAAGCTTTGAAACAAGCGGACATACGACTTCACAGAGGAAGTGCGTTGTACCCGCTGGAAGTACGAGCCATTGACTTAACTGTCATTTATTTATTTACCATGTGGAATCATCTGCAGCTAGAATTTCGTATAAGATTTTAAACGACTGTGCATTTAGTGGTGATTATTTCCAAAATAATGCGTGTGGTAGACTGTGACGTGATTTTAGAACATGAAGTTAGCAAAAACATGCCACGTGAAAGAATTCTCTGCTTTCATTTTTCGTGTAGCGTCAAAGATTAGATGCTTGATGTGCAGAGGTACATGCCTTTACTTAATTTTTGACGATGTTTCTGTGCTTTTACCGTCTATTCTCAGACTAATTACTTAGTCTCAGAGTGACAACAGAGTCAACGAACTTCCTTGCGTGTCTATTACACACCATAATGTTTGTAATCATTGTAGGGTTGTGTTTTTGGAATTTTCTTCTGCCTGCGAAGGAGAAGACACTTTAGAAACAGGTGCCAACTGCATATAGTCTTGTTGAATCGAGGAGGCACCGTAAGAAAACAATTTTCATCTCCTGTTGAACAATGAAAGTAAATTAATGTATTGGAGTATCGTTAGCTGTTAAATCCATTAGGATTGTACAAGCCGTTCGCATGTTTGCAGCATTTAGATACTGGAGTATATCTTTCAGTCGCAAAACAAGATTATTTCGTCGTACAGACATTTAGTTTGTTGAAGTGCTGGTTTAAAGATTGCTATCGAAGTTGCTAAACTGTGAAGGACTCTATTGTCACTGTAGTTGCTGTTTATCTTCGGTCCCAGGCCATGCTAATAACAATGCTACTTCGTCTAAATTTTCGTGCTGTGTTGGCTCGCTATTACTTCTGTATCCTCTCGACTACTCGAAGAATCGATACGAATATTGTATTTGTGCCGCAGAGTAAGAGAAACTTCAATTTTGATTCAGGTTGTGTATTATTGCATTTTTTGTTTAGAGTTGAGCTAACGAAACGATCGAATGTTCTTGTGGAGTTTTAAAATCTTTGAACGAAGCGGACGCGCTGCTAAAGAACGAGGTGCATCATACCTGCAAGAAGTACGAGCTACACTGACTAAACTATTACCTGTTCATTTACTATATAGATTAATCTGCAATAAGAATATCGTATAGCATTTTAAGTAACTGCGTGTTGAGTGGAGAAGTACTTTCAAACTGATACGTGTGACGCGAATTTGGTGTATGTACTTAATAACAGCATAACACGTGAAACAGGGTATTGTCTTCATTTTTCGTACAGTTTCGAAGATTAGCCGCTTGATTTGTAGAGGCAGACCTCTTTACTTAGTTTTTGACGATGGTCACATCCTTTCATAGTATATTCTGATTTAATTGCTTAGTTTCACAGTTACATTGTCAGCGATGTCACCAATCTATCTCGCTTGTCGATTAAAATTACATACTGTCTGCGATCATTCTAGTGTTGGCTCCTCTAGAGGTGGGTGCTGAGAAATAGGTCGAGGCTTAGAGAGAATGCAAAAACCATAAGCAGCACACGTAAACTGAATGGCACAATAACTTAACTTGAATTGAAGATTCGAGAGAGGGTCCGTTAATTGGAGCTTAGTCGTCGTAACGGAACGCGACACAGAAACACTACTATAAATTGCTGAGGCTTCGGCTAACTTCGGAGACCGCTAGTAGACTGGGTGGCCTCGTTGCGGAGTCTTCGTAAGCCACGTTGACGGCGGCACCACGTGCGCCTACAGCCGCAGGTAGAGCTTAAAGACGGCCATGGACTGTCGAGGCTGTCACATGGTCCACTGCCAACCTTGAGATGCGTTCTGCCTGGTGTGGTATCGATACTGCTCGGCACCACAGTAGAGTCCTACAGCTGGTTTATCTTCCGTCTGTAAAAGAGAAAACACTTTGAAAATTGGTGCAATCTGCGTAGAACCACGTTTAGCAGCGCTGGCACAGTATCAAAGGAAATTTTCCTGTCCTATTGCTTAAGGAAATTGAATTAATATCCTGGAGTACCGTTGTTGTTGTTGTTGTTGTTGTTGTTGTTGTTGTGGTCTTGAGTCCTGAGACTGATTTGATGCAGCTCTCCATGCTACTCTATCCTGTGCAAGCTTCTTCATCTCCCAGTACCTCCTTCTGAATCTGCTAAGTGTATACATCTCTTGGTCTCCCTCTTCGATTTTTACCCTCCACGCTGCCCTCAAATACTGAATTGGTTATCCCTCGATGTGTCAGAACAAATCCTACACCAACCGATCCCTTCTTCTAATCAAGTTGTGCCACAAGCTCCTCTTCTCCCCAATTCTATTCAATACCTCCTCATTAGTTACGTGATCTACCCATCTAATCTTCAGCATTCTTCTGTAGCACCACATTTCGAAAGCTTCTATTCTCTACTTGTCTAAACTATTTATCGTTCACGTTTCACTTCCGTACATGGCTACACTCCATACAAATACTTTCAGAAACGACTTCCTGCCATTTAAATCTATACTCGATGTTAACAAATTTTTCTTCTTCAGAAACGCTTTCCTTGCCATTGCCAGTCTACATTTGATATCCTCTCTACTTCGACCATCATCAGTCTCACTCCCTTTCCAACCACTGCTTCCCTTTCATACGCCTTGACTCTTATAACTTCCATCTGCTTTCGGTACAAATTGTAAATAAACTTTCGCTCCCTGTATTTTACCCCTGCCACCTTCAGCCGTACCGTTAGCTGTTAAAAATCATACGATTTTATTAGGTACTCGATTGTTTTCGTCATTTAGATACTGCTCGATATCTTTCAATCACGAAACATGTATATTTCGTCGAACGAACATTTCAATTATTTAAATTTTATTTCAGTGCTCGTTTAAGCTTTACTATCGTCGTGCTAAATAGTTATTGACACAGTAACTATGGGCGTTGCTGTTTAATGTCGATTTCCGGCCACGCGAACAACAATGCTATGTCGCCTTGCGCTTCGTTGCCTAGCAGTTACTTCCGAATTCTCTCGTGTACTTGAAGCATCGTTACGAATACTTTCCGAGTAAAAGGAAGCTCACTTTTGATCGAAGTATCGCAGTGTTGGATTTTGTGTTTGAGTACAACTAACGAAACATTCTGAAGTTCTTGGGGAGCTTTAAAAGCTTTTAAAGAACCGAATACCCACTTTCAAGGCGAGGTGCAACGTACCCGAAACAGATATAAACCACACTGCCCAAACTTTCACCCATTCATTTACCATAATGAATCACACGTAACTACAAGATTTTAAATGACTGGGATGTATTAGCGAGCGTGATGTAATTTTGGAGACATGTAGTTAGTTACAGGATGCCACGTGAAATAGTTCATCGTTTTCTCTTCCCATGTGATTTCAAAAATTGTGTGCTTCTCTTGTAGAGGCACAGCTCTTGACATAGGTTTTGAAGATATTCATGTGCTTTCATCACGTATTATCAAACTGATTGCTTCGTTTCACAGCTACAATGGTGCCACCGATCTTTCTCTCTTAATTAGACATACATATTGTCTGTGAACATTGCAGGTTCGTATTTCTGTAATTTTATACCGTCTGTGAAGAAAGAGACTCGTTGGGAACTCGTTCCAGTTGTGTAGAGTCGTACTGAATAGAAATAGCACCGCAGGAAAGGCAGTGGCGGATACATATGGGTGGCGTGCGGTGCGCGGCCTCCCATACGCTCCCCCCACCAGCCCCCCACCACCTGCGGGCCCAAAAGCATTGGCAACCGTGACGCCCCCGCCAGTCAGCCCACACGCTGTTCGTTCGTTTTTTTTGTCAGTCGACTCGACTGAATAGAGTTATCGAGTAGTTGTACTTTCCCATGTAGCACGTGCGCTCCCGTCATCGTATTTTATACGTTTCTGTCTGGCACATAGATACAGTAGTTAACACATGCCTATGAGAAAAGTCGTGGCCATTCTAGTGATCTCGATACGTTATTCTGTCTGGCATTTGTTCAAGAAAACTTGCGAATATTCTGCTGTTTATTTGTGTCATAGAACCTGCGTTACAAATAAGGACTATTCGCCGAATACGAAGCTAGTTTACATTCAGAAGTAGAAATGTTGAGACTGATTAATGATTAAGTGAAAAGTCCTAGTTGTAGCAATTGCTAGTGTGAAGATTAGTCAAGAGTGAGAGTGATCAGTTGATTGTGTAGTTCAAAATCAAATGGTTCAAATGGCTCTGAGCACTATGCGACTTAACTTCTGAGGTCATCAGTCGCCTAGAACTTAGAACTATTAAACCTAACTAACCTAAGGACATCACACACATCAATGCCCGAGGCAGGAATCGAACCTGCGACCGTAGCGGTCGCTTGGTTCCAGACTGCAGCGCCTAGAACCGCACGGCCACTCCGGCCGGCGATTGTGTAGTATTAATAACAGTAATTCATAATCACAGTAAAAGTATTGTTACGAGACTCATAACAATATTTTTACTAATCTCGTAACAATAGTTTCCCATACCTATCTTGTATACGAGTTAGGTATGAAAAATTAATGATGCATATATCTCCAGTAAGAGTGACTTTCGAGAAGATTCTTAAAACCGCATGGTTACTATATAGACTCTCTGTCAAAGGTATTAGAAAGGAACGGCTTAGTTCTGTTGAACACTCACCCTGACATTGATTGTCCTATTGACGATGTAATTAGACAATTTGCCAGGAAGAATAGGTACATAGAATTCATCATTTGAGGAAGAGAACCACAATTGTAACTTTTTTATATCATAAGATGGCATTGCCTTGCATATGTATTTATTCAGTTTAAACAAAATTTTCTTAGACTTTGCATGTGACTTAATACAGTATTTTTTTATAACGGTAAAAGTAAAGGTCGCTCAAAATGTCTTGAGCGCCCTCTCCTTGAAGTTTTTCTGTATCCACCACTGAGAGAAAGTGCTTTCTCTCGCTGTTGTTTAACGCAATTGAATTAATATCCTGAAGCAACGTTAGCTGTGTAATACATTGGATATTTGTAAAAGCTCGGGGAATTTGTTGATTTAGATATCGCTGGGTATATTTTAATCGCAAATACGGCTATTGCGTCGTGCATGTAAATGCTTAGCGAGAACAAACCGACTAAGCCAAATGGGTGCATTACAGATCTTGATCTCGTCAGCCACTGCAGAGAGATTTACGATTTAAGCCACCTCATTTTGCAAATCATATACCACTAACATATTGCCATGCGTAGATACAAATGAAACTGCGGATGCTGCCTCACAGCTGTAATGTCTGGCCAGTGGTAATAACTCAGCTATACTACTAGTATAGTGGATTACTAACAACGGATTAAAATAATGAACAGCTGACTAGTAACAAATAGATAAGCTTATTGGAATAAAACAATATTTCATCGATCTGGATTTAATAGCCTGTTTGCAACACTGACGCCTATTTTATTACAAAAGACTAGTATACAGACGTGCCGTCACAGTCCCAAGTTTTTCTTGCGATCAGTTTGTGAGACATTGCTGTAAGATTTACTCATCGAGACGGTCTGGCCATATCTAACACGATGCCCGTTATCATTGCAGCGATGTTCCGGCGCATAAGGAGGTTTTTCTCCCGGTGCGCAGGAGGGGAGAGAGACGAAGTTCCGCGACTGCAGAGGAACTTCGTTGCTGCTCGAGATACTTTCGAGGTGAGGCATGTCATGTTGCATTACTAATAACGTTATATACAAAGCAGTAATGTTTGAGATCTATCTCATTGTACACTGCACAGCCAATAGCTATTTCAGAATACCACGATTTACTGTAAATACATTTATGGTTAAACATACTATGTAGGAAGACATTACAAATAATATGCCTTAGACAAGCATCTCCCAATGAGTGTCAGTTCCGAGGGTTATATGCTGGATTCGGCTTATGAAAGCCAGGGCGTTTGAGACGAGGGTGGTTGGAAGTGGTAAAACAGTAAAAATACTACAAAAAATTTAAATCTAAAATTTCAGTAAGACCTTATTCACACGCACACACATACATACACACACAAACAAACAAACACAAAACACACACACAGAACTACTAAAATCATATTCAAAACCTTTCCTAAAACTGATGAGAAAATTGACCGCAGTTCCCTGGTTCTTTGGAAGTATCCTAAACACCACAACGGGTGAATGTCGCTGATGTGTGGATGGATTTATTAAACCTGGAGCAAAATGGGGTATGAGGGAAGCTCAGTATAACACAAGAGCCTACAACCTAAAACTTGGACTAATGTCCACGTCCAGTACAAAATTTTCAAACTTTAGCGTGCTCTCTTCAACTTCAGCTAAAATTTAAGCAGGCCTTGTAGCCTTGAGATCAAGAGACAACATAAACTTGAATTGTGGCGTAAAGGAATTTGTATGCCACAGGTATCACAAATTTAGTGGCCGTCTCTTGACAGTATGAACCCATTAGTTGGAGCTTTGTTCTTTTTGCAGGGAAGCTAGATCGACTTCATCGCATCGAAATGATGGTATGAGATGGGACTTGCCCGGATGATTGGCTAGTCACACCTTCTCCCACAGTGGTTTGTCTCTCTGACCCGCAGGTTAATAACTCGTTGTTTCACGGTGTGTTCCCTACAGGCCTCCTTGGCTGCAAAAATTGTCAGCTCCTCTCTCCAGATCCCATATGCCCTATTTTCCCTCCTCCATGTTATTAGCACATTGTATCCGATCTTTTCACATTAGGTAGTATTGTTCGGTAGTCTTGCCCTAGTGCCGATGAAATGGTTGTGTGAACTCCACTGAGCGACATTAAATTTATCACTTGCACAGGACACAGAGAGTTTAGACGAACCAAATGCGTTATCATGCTGCTAATTATTGTGAGTGCGCGAACTATAATGATCATGCGAACTGGACTTGACAATCGAAGTGATCCTTTTAAGTAGTAGAGATTTATGCTGAAACGTCTTGTAAGACAGAAGATTCACTTAATATGCGGCAATACGTGCGACTGGTTGATGACGACATTTTTGATCATCTAGTTGATCTACCAATTACCAGCTGCTTGGGGTGAATATCTGATGACCAAAGAAAGTGTAGACTTTGATTTGAGACTTAACAACCGTGTTGTTGGATTTCGGAGGAATACTAGTTGTGTCATTCGTCGAGTCAGAAAACAGAGGAACTGAAACTGTTACTAAGACGTGTTATAGTCACCGTTACTTTGCTTTGAGGAGTAAAAACACGCAGGAAAACGATTAAAGAGATAGCAGTGTCGCTGTCCCTCAAATAGTTCCGCTGTGACCCTCTGCCCTTCGAGGTGAGCGCTTCCTTCTGCCGATCGTGGCAGTAAATTGCAGAGAGTTACAACAATAAAATGTAGGTAGTTAATCGAAATACGTTTGAGCGTTCATACACGTAGAACCAATCCCCAACTCTCGAACAAGGCCAGAAGATTGGTGTAACTTGGATATTAGAGTCAACCAATGCACACTTATTATCGTTACTTGCAGTCATAAAAATTTATGATAAACGTAAAATTTCGTAACTTAGAGATCACAGGCTATCAGTTGTTTTTAATATCAATGTTTGCTGAGAAATGTACTTGGCAGTGATGTTCTTGGATAGTAAATCATTCATCGTACTCTTCAAATCGTCGCCTGTAGCCTGCAAAATTCGTGATAACTCTTAACACCTGTACATGTTAGGAACTAGCAAAAATTCTGAATTACTCCACATGTTGAATGTCACAAAAGTAATAAGTTCTTTTCCAACAGGAGCGTCAGTTCACGCTTGACGCGTTCTTCATGGAGTTACTGCAGAAACGGCTACAAGGGGAGCAAGAGAGCCGTGCTGCTATGGTGAGTTTAAATTCGATCAATATAGGAAACAACAGATTTGGTTTCAAAAGGTATTTGTTATTTCGTGAACACATCGCCATTCAGTTCATAACGTGATACTAGGTAATGCTCTACTTCCGGGTACTGTTCCGAGATGTTCTGCTCATTTTGTGCACAATACTTCCAAGACAACCTCAAATGTCTCCCTCCGGTGTTGCGAGTTTTTCAGTTAAGTGCATTACTGCCTGAACTCCAACCACTCAGCAAACGTCGCCCCACCCGAAGAAGGTGGCTCTGTTTGTCATTAAAACACTGCGAATAAAACAAACTACAACTCGTCATAAATCCCGAAAGCACCCCATCAACCAATCGCTTCGAGAAAGCTTCACAGAATATTAGTTCTTTTTATCATTAATGTTTGCTATGAAATGGACTTGGCAGTGATGTCACTTGAATAGTAAATTAATCACTGTATATTTCAAATCGACAACGTTAGGCTGCAAAATTCGTAATAAATCTAACATTTCGTAACAACTGTACATGTCAGGAACTAATAAATGTTCTGAATTACTCCATAAAACTAATAAGTTATTTTCCAACAGGAGCGTCCGTTCACCTTTGGCGCGTGCTTATGGAGTGACTGCAGAAACGACTGCAGGTCTAAGAAGAAAACCGTACTGCTATAGGTGAGTGGAAATTTCATCAGTATCGGGAGCAATACATTTGTGTTTCAAAGTGTATTTTTCGTTTCGTGAACACATCATTACTCAACTGAGGACGTGAAGCTAATCAATACTCTGCCTCCGGATATCACTAAAACGCTACCAGTTTGGATACGTCGACTATCTTAACAAACTTAAGTGCTTAAAACTCTGTGAAACATATCGGCCGTTAAAAGCACTGTGAAATGTCTTATCCTCAGTTTTATTAATCCAATACTGGTATCCTTGGTACCGCAAGATGTTACATTTTCTCTTTAGGTGAAGTCATAATATAGAAAGTACAAATATGGTTTAAAGCTTGCCAAAAGCTTAATGTCCAAATGGATACATAGCATGTAGACAACATTTCTTCACAGAAAGTAAGTGCAGACTGACTTCACGGGTCAAGAGAAATTACAAAGTGGAATAAATCGCCAAGTGAGGCAAAGTAGTGAGGTAAGGAGACAATTGTTTGTGAACAAGAAGAGGTGTTTAATGGATTAAATCGCATAAATAATTGTCAGAAGCATTTTTTAAATAAGGTCGTACTAAAGGAGAGGTGGTGCTTATAAAACACAATGTCAGCTACTAACATGCTGGGGTGAAAATGAATAACATTTATTATGGTAAGAAATGTCACAAACCAAAGTAATTCCCAGTATTTTTTAAGTTTGTCGTTACTTTTTTCCGTTTCACACCCATCTTAGTCATCAACTGATAAATACTTGTAAGATACTACTTAGCGCTTGACCCTGTTTGGAATAAGTTGAAAGCTCCTATTTACAATTAAATGCAGTTTTAAGTGCTTTCAAGATATAATTTAATCATGATAAACAGCGTTGTTTTTATAATAAAAATAAAGATTTTTGTAGGCAAAGAGCTACAGCCAGTAGCCCGACTTCTTTCATCACACTTAATAATTTAGGATACAATGCCTATGAATCCAAGATATGTTTCATTATATCTTGATTATAATATTCAAGAATTCGCCTGTATTCCATGAATTTCAAAATATGTAACATTGGAATGTAAACCAATTACAATACATTCTATAAATATCAATGTGCCGTTCTTGTTGTTTGTTAATTTCGCAACAGTTTTATGCAGGGTAATCTGGGTTGTTGCTATTTTATTACTGGTTAACTATAGTATGTCTTTTTCAAAGTTTACGTCTTGGAGAACAATTTTAGTTTGAGTCGTTCCTTTCCTTTATAGCGCTCATTCATTTGTTCCCTGTTATGAAATTTTACTCTTAGTAGCAGATATACAATCGCACCAAAAAGTATTGGCACAGTTACATTTTAGTGGTTGTAGGTTAAACGAAACATATATTTCAGAACAGAACCCATACATGTGACACCTTACATTACATAGTTTACAAATATGTCAAAATCACCTGTCCTTAAAGTAACATACAGTGTCATGAAAAAAAACATCGCTCTTCTGCACCCAAAAAAGTATTGGCACACGCATATGAATCGGACAGTGTGTTCGTTTTCTTCATTGATGTTCACCATCTAATAGCTAGTGTGCATCCCTTTAGCATCTATAACAGCACGTAAACGCCTAGGAATGCTTTGTATTAAATTCCGGGTGATATCAGGGGTAATTTTCGACCATTCCTCCAGGAGCACTTTCTCCAAGTCGTTTTTACCGGACGGACGCCTTTTTCTGACTTGTGTGTCAAGATGAGCCCACAGGTTCTCAATGGGGTTCAAATCAGGGCTCTGAGGTGGTGTTAGAACCCTTCTGGGGGCATTGTACAGTAACCACTCCCGGGTTTTCATGGCGGTATGTTTTGGGTCGTTGTCTTGCTGGAACTGAAACACCCCAGTAAGGCCCAATTTCTGTGCACTAGCGTGTAAATTACCTCGCAACACGTCAATGTATCTCATATGATCCATTGTGCCGTGAATTACAGCTAGATTTCCAACGCCGGAAGCCGCCATACAGCCCCAGACCATGATACCGCCCCCACCGTGTTTGACTGTGGGATGCATGTGTTTGATGTCGAGGTGCGTATTCGGCTTGCGCCAAATTTTCTTTCTTGCATCAAATCCGAACACATTGAACTTCGATTCGTCGCTAAATATCACAGTGTTCCAAAACTCCATCGGCTTGCTGATGTAGTCCTTGGCAAACTGCAGGCGTTTCTGCCGGTTAATTTCCGAAATGTATGGCTTCTTCCTGGGAGAACGTCCATGCATGTCAGCCTCATTCAACACATTTCGTATAGTCTGAACACTAACCGTCTTGTCGGACGTTGTCTGAACAATCTCAGCAATAGTTGCTGCACTTGTAGCAGGTTCCTTCCGAGCAAGTGCGATGATATGGCGACGCTCTCGGGTTGTAAGCACTTTTGGACGTCCAGGACGACACTTATTCACTGTTGTTCCAGTCTCTTTATATTTCTGAATGATGGCTCTTACCGTGGTGTAGCTCACAGACACCTCTGCTCCGATTTGTCGATAGCTTCTCCCTTGTGAATGGAGCAATACCACTCTCTCACGCAACGCCACTGAATGTTCCTTCTTCTTCGGCCCCATGCTGACCACTATCGCGCACTACAGCAACATACTGGCGACCGGGCCGTCAACAACACGCAGTGTCTAATGTGTCAGCAGATGGCGTTCCGGTACCTGAAAACCCAGCAATATACCGAGATGCCATGCTCTGTGCCAATACTTTTTGTGTGCAGAGGAGATACGTGTTTGCCCATAACACTGCATTTCTTTGTTAATGGTAGGCACTATGGGCAGAATTGTAATGTCTGGTATGTGAGGTAGCACGTACATGTACTGTGTACCGGAAAGTGCGGCGTTTGTAACCAGCAACGATAAATACGCACGTGTGCCAATACTTTTTGGTGCGATTGTAGCTGTACATAAGCGCCACCCGATCTTCGATATAATTAATTTATTCCACGACATGCGTTTTAAGAAAACTTCTTGTAAACTACATTATACATTTCATGTATTCCTTTCGGCTGAAATTAGTTAGCGATGAAATAGGTTGAGCACGTATTCTTGTTTACAAACAAATGCCTCATTCCACCGCGACCTTATCGGTTTATTGCACTTAGTACCAATCTTGATCCTTGAAGCTAGTTTACACTATTCTCTTGTGAAGGAATGTTGACTAGATGCTATATACAGTATCTGTTCTTGTACGCTTGCAATTAGTTACAGGAATGACATTAAGCATTCGGTGAGCTTTAAACCATATTTGTTCTTTCTATTGTGTGGCCTACATCTTGTATTTCTAGTAGTGCTTTTTATTTTGATAGCCTTTGGTAGTGACGTAATGTCTTAATGCTTAAGGGGTATTGGAACAGTAAAGTTATGGCCAAGATACGTCAAAGTGTTTACTTGCAATTTATTCCTTACCGTATTTATAGTATCATTTAGGATTTCAAATACTTGCAATATAGTCCTGAGTTCGGATGAATACGACCCTCAATCGGCGGACACTGGAATGGAACGTACCGATAGGAGAGCACTGTCGAAATACATATTCTGCTCTTCTTCTATAATAGTTGTGAATATGTGAGTAGATACTAAGTCCTTTTGCAACAATACAGTTATTTCACTGATACCTTGGTAGAATCTATTCAAACTCAATAATCAAAGGTTCACCATGGTTACCTACACTTTTACAATACCGTGGGTTAATCAGAAACTATTCTGCCGTACGTCCTCCTTCCAATAAAACTGTTATCGATGTTTCAGTATAGTTTCACCTTCCTTGTCCCACCTTTTACTTTGTCTTCTGGTTCCGTTCTTTTAAGTTAGGTCAACGTTTATTGTCAGTGAAGCCCTTCGAACTTTAACTAAACATTTGTGAACTGTATTTTTAGATATTCTAGGATTCTGTTACGGGTATGCATACCATTACTCACAGCTGTCTCGGTTTCATCGTGCATAGAACTTAATTCGGGATAGAGAATAATTTTCTGTGAGGTTTCTACTATATCCGATTAATTCTGAATACTTATTGCAACTATCTGCCACCATGACACAATGATTTTATAGTCTATTTCAACAGAGCAGGATGGAGGCAAATCGTCACTACTTGTAGTATCCACGTTTAAGTTCATATCTACGTGAGTCCTATCAGCCCACCATATTTATAAATTTAAATCTGTCGTAGGTCACGCCAGCCACCTCTTTGCCCATCATGGAGGCTGCGCACTTCACACCCCGCAGCTCTTCAAAGCCGCCGCGTCAGACGCTGCGTGTGTGAGGGCGTCGCCGTCACCTCGGCACCTGTTGAAGACCGCCAGGCTGCCAGACTGTGCGACTGTGACACTGCGGCCAGTTCCACCTGAAACCGCAACTACCGATTCAATAAAAATCGGATTAATGTGATACCATGGTCTCGTTTTTTTTATTTTAGTTCAAGCAAGGTGGCGTTGTGGTAACACACGGAACTCCCATTCAGACTGTCGGCAATTCAAAACCGCTGTCGACCATCAAGATAGGCCTATAAGTTTTCGGTGGTTTCTCTAAATACATTACGGATGACTGGATGAATGGTTCCTTCAGAGTATTATCTTACGATTTCCTTCTCCACTGCGAGCTCCGTCTGTCATTACATCTCCCTTGATGGACGCTAGATCCAAATAATTCGATTTTCTTTTTATTTCAGTAAGACACTGATTTGAACAATATTAAAAAACAGTAAACTAATGTGCTAATGGAACACGAAAACAAGCATTTAGAATTCACGCCACTTCCATTACAACATGTGATATTTTGAACGCAAAATCACTGACACTAACGATAACACTTAAAAGAGTAGAGTGGCTGAGAAATACCTGCGTCTAAGGATAGCAAACTAGTTCGTATAATCCTCGGTGAGCCATATGTACCATAACCCTAAAGTTTGCAGAAACTAAACTACAATCAACATTTTATGCCCTCTGCATATAATGTTCACCGCGCTCGGTTACTCTTTACTCGTTGGTTACTGCCTTTACTCGTATATAGGAAACAATATGGGTGTGAAATAGTAGGTATGCTGATACACACAGAAACTGGTCATTATAAAAGCTTGACGAGTGTCTTTGCGCGTAGGAAACATGAATTAAAGCATTCTTAGTGTACTGAAAATGATGGTCCATTTCAAAGAACTCCATTGTCCGAATAGCGATTGATTAGAAACCCGACACAACTCCAAAGAAGAAAACAAAATAGTCATTGTGAAGCATCCGTATCTGGATCATCTTGTCAGGTTAACCTGTTCTAACTTTCTGTACTATTCCGTAACGCTCATGGCCGTACAAATAATTACAACCCGTAAAATTTAACGAAGTAATTCTGTCCCAAAAATAAAATAAGAAAAACGTTAGTTATAATTCGGCTACGTTAAGCTACTGCGTTAAGTAATTTTGACGGGTAACTTACTCTGTATCTACCGAAGGACTTAATGTGAAATGATATCGCAGCCATAAAATAAGAAAATATGGTGAAGTGGAGTTAGGTTGCATAGAAAATAGGACGATATCAGGTAATATTGCTAATAATTTCAGCCATTTCTCCTCAGGTGCTACCTCACTTACGCTTTACCATGTAGATAAAAACTGTTTAGCAATATATTGTTATTATAGATTAAGTGTAACTGAGCTCAGAGTAGGTGTAACTGAGCTCATAAAGAATCTAAATGGCTGTTAATAACTGCCATCCTACAACCCACAGCACGAGAATTAAGAGGTAAAATGTATAATTATTAGGTGATGCAGTACTTCACCTGACATTTTAGAACTACTGAAAAATATAAGTGGCAGCACATTAATTCTTCTTCCTAAAGTGCTGTAAGAACTATCCAACACAATACTGGAATTGTAGTGGAAACTGTATTCAAAATGTCTTTGTAAATAACTTTCAAAGTATTCGTGGCTACGCTGTGCTTAGGATATGCCAGTTCGAAATTCCTTTTTCCACAATTATGTGATCGCAAAATCATCTATTGCAGAATACAAGCTTTCTCTCTTACGCTATATACTTTTTCTTTCTTTCTTTCTTTCTTTTTCTTCCACCTTAAATGATACTATGTCTTATGCAGATAAATTACCTCCAATTGATATTTATAAAAAGTAAGATATAAGACTCTTAAATTTATTTATTCTTATATTGAAGAACTTTCGATGGGTTTCGACCACTATATTGCTATACATGTACCTTTTTAATGTATTAACGTAACCCCTAGTGCCACATACGCTGGCCCTCTCTGGACTGATGTACAGCAGGGTGTCTGAAGCACGGTGGATTATTGGGATAAACGGAGTGGCTTCGACGGCATTCGTCCGCTTTGACCAAAGACATCATGGTTCAAATGGAGCACTATGGGGCTTAACATCTGTGGTCATCAGTCCCCTAGAACTTAGAACTACTTAAACCTAACTAACCTAAGGACATCACACACATCCATGCCCGAGGCAGGATTCGAACCTGCGACCGTAGCGGTCCCAAACTGAAGCGCCTAGAACCGCATGGCCACACCGACCGGCAAAAGACATTATGGCGATGCCCAAAATGCAGTAAAAATTGGATTTAAAAATGACGGTCAGGGCATCGTAACCACCAATTGCCAGCTTACAAAAGCATAAAAATCAATTATAAAATCGCACAATTTTAAATAATAAATATTGCACCTAAAACGAAACCGCGGGAAATTGGAAGTTATGGGCGGAGAAAAATTGACCTCTTAAACAACAACCACAAAATGAAAAAAACACTAAAATATATGTACCTAAATAATCGGAAGAACGCAACTGCAGCGGTTGGTACCAAAGATGCAGGAAAAACGTACATCAAATTAGCGTAATCCAACTGTAATGGAAAATATCGCTTGACGTATGTAGCCCAATAGAATATCCATGAGAGACTTTGTTTTACCACTGAGTCGTCATTTATTTAACGTATTCTTTCGTTTCACTGCAGGTTTCGTCTTCTTAAGCCACTGTCCAGCAGTTACCTGTATAGAAACCACTGAATAATCGCTTAAAAACCTTAAACCGGTCGTGAAATGAAAGAAAATTTTGGGTAATTAACAACCCTGTTGGAGAAAACTGCCATTGTACATTCAATATGTCTATAACTCTGCTACCCTCAAGAATAAGTGGTTCAACTGAATAGTCAGTGGAAAAAATAACTTAAAACCAACAGCAACACAGAGAGCAATAAATCGGAAAGCCAAAAGCGATACCAATACAGATACTCAAAAGTCACGAAAAGTCACTACAATTACCGGAACACGGTAACAAGCGCTATAGAGCTAAACTGAATATTGCGATGCCAACTAGGAAGTCGTTTCTGAAAGTATTTGTATGGAGTGTAGCCATGTATGGAAGTGAAACGTGGACGATAAACAGTTTAGACAAGAAGAGAATAGAAGCTTTCGAAATGTGGTGCTACAGAAGAATGCTGAAGATTAGATGGGTGGATCACATAACTAACGAGGAGGTGTTGAATAGGACTGGGGAGACGTTTGTGGCACAACTTGACTAGAAGAAGGGATCGGTTGGTAGGACATGTTCTGAGGCATCAAGGGATCACCAATTTAGTATTGGTGGGCAGCGTGGAGGGTAGAAATCGTAGAGGGAGACCAAGAGATGAATACACCAAGCAGATTCAGAAGGATGTAGGTTGCAGTAGGTACTGGGAGATGAAGAAGCTTGCACAGGGTAGAGTAGCATGGAGAGCTGGATCAAACCAGTCTCAGGACTGAAGACCACAATAACAACAACAAGAAACGCGGTATCTAAAACACGGCTTGGTTAAATTTCATTCACGACAGCGGCGGCGTAGTGTCCTTATGTTGACAACGACTGTTGAATGCTCGGAATTATGTGACGCTTATACCAACGCAAACATTTTGTTATGAAATTAACTTATTGAGCGGACAGGGGTACATACAAGAACATGTCAACCGCAGAGAACGAACAGCATTAATTACTCACTTCATCCCCGGTCCTTGACTACATCAACACACGACACCGCAGCTGCCGTAAGTGAAATTTTACCCATGGCTTCTACTTATACAGCTCAGCTGAAAATTACAAAATCACTGGAGCTAAGTATGTATGGTATTATTGAGGCATGAGTTGGTGCTCACTATTCTGAATCTGACGACTGTGAATTACTTTATTCCATCGCTCTGGAACGTATTATCCGCTGTCCAACTAAGGTACACGTCTGTACATTACTTTCAATTATCAACGTCGCATTCTCTACACTTTACGTTAAAACATCCAGTCCTCATTTACGGTTAAACCTTTGCAGACTTACATAATTCACGTTGGTCGAAGTGTTAGCTTTTCTTATTTCAGTGATATTATTATTCACAAAATTATTATCGTTTTATTGCATGTTGGCTCACCTTTGAGAAAAATATGCGTCGAAAGAAATTACAAGAAATTCGAAGTCACACATGTTGTAATCTCTGGTTACTCTCGTTACTAAGACAACCAAGGATAATTTTTAAGCTTTGCCTAATTATGTGGGTTAGCAGAGTCCAGCATACGCTCGTTATTTTCTGTTAAGTAGCTAAACTTGTGGAATCAATAACATGTTCGCAGTTTCAAACCTAGCAGCGCCCTCTACAAACTTAACACAAAGTACGGCTAGTCTTGATCAGTGCCAACAGCAGTGCTTATTTGCTGCTCATAGGTTGGCAACATCTCAGTTTCACGGAGCCAGTGACATGATTCATTGACATAACCAAAGCGCCAGAGGTGAAGGCATTGTCTTGTTCGCTGATTTTCGGTGTATTAGTGAGAATAGAGAGAAATATTTTGTGATTATGCCAGCGAGTACTACAAAGTGGATTGATTTAGATCAAAACAAATTGCAAAACTATATATGAAGCGAATACTGACTTGACCCGGGGTCTAGCCGTCTCCCCTCCACACTGTCTGAGCGCTGTAGCTAGCGACCAATAAGAAGCCACCAGACGACTACCAATGAAAAAGTGCTGTGCATCAGGCGCGCGCGCGCGAAATTAAATTTTGTGTTAGTCACTACTCCCTATTGTGTTTGTATGTGTATGCGTTCCTGCGTCAGCGTGTCCTCCGTACTGTATTTTCGAAATGATTTCGTTCGAAGATAGTGTTGTGGACGAGCGAAAGGCTGAAGTATTTGTAAGTACCATATTTAGTATGAATTTTCTGCACTTAATGTTTTTTTTAAGCGTTGAAATTCATTGCTTTCAATGATAATGCTGTCGGCGAACGAAAGGCAGAGTGAAATAGTTAATACTATTTCTCAAGTGGGTGTATTCTCTGCTTGCTTTTTGAAGCTATTAATCCAGACTGCTCACTTGACAGTTGTTATTGGCAACTTGGTAATGTTGGCTACTTAAGATTATAGAATTACGGGGATCAAATAAAACATGAAAGATAAGGGTATTGGTAGGGTAAAATTATAATAAGCACGATCGGGTAAAAATAGCTATTATTAGAGTAAATTATGGAAGGAAATAAGGTGAAGGTACAGCCAACTTGTTTACCTGATCAGAAATCCTCATTTAAAAATCTTGCTGTGGACTCCAGTAATTTAAATGGTGTGATAGTAAGCAGGAGATTTAATAACTGTATGAAACAGCGCTCGCAAATCGTAATATAAAACAGCGGTATACCTATTTTGACAGATTTTCATTTCTCGGTACTGGAAAATTACCATTTAATACATGTTTCTGTACTAATTTGGTTTTTATGTTACTTGTTACCCACATAGACTTTTAATGATCCTTTAAAAGAAGGCTTTTTTCGTAGGCCATTTTTTCTTTATGTTTCACATATATGTGAAACATGTATATGTGTAAGAAGTTTCAGAATCAGCTAAAACTTATTAACATTGTGTACTGGAATTATAAAACACATTTGTATACTAAACTGTGAGTTGTTTTTTCCATTGTTTGGAAAGGTGGAGGAAAAGTGGAGTAAACAGAAGGCAATCATATCTTGAGCAGCTGACTGCGTCCTAAGTTCAGATTAATTACAAATAGTGTTTGCTTTTTTTTAAAAAATTAGTAACTTTTTTGTTTACTCTCTGTATTTCAATTTGGAAATCATTAGACCGTCAGTAGTGTTGAATGCCTAGAAATTACATTAAACTGCAACCTTTAAGAGAAAGACATAGAGTATGCTGTGGTAGTTTAAAATTAATGCCAGGTGTAAATAAAAGCTGTTACTCAACTGTAATTTAAACATACCACTGGTATCTGAGAGTAATACTAAAAAGTTCTGAATACACAAAGATCTGTTCTCAGTAAAGATGAATATACTTGCTTGGCTACATGGGCCTTCCTGTAACTTCATTCAAGGTAAAACAGTTTGTTGCTGAGTTTGTTCAGGTACTACTGAAAGCATATTTACCAGAGAAAAGAAGTTTTGCCAGTAAGGATTGGTTTTCAGATTTTACCAAACACCCAGCTCTAATCACCCAGAAACTTCAGAAATTTTAAATAATCTATAGGAGCACACCAACATGTCCATTTGTCTTTCCCTTAAGATTTGGAATTGGAACTATCAGACTGAAGTGTCTAGAAAAATTTGTTTAGGCCAAAACTATTAGTTTAAATACTGTTTGTAACATTAATGGACATAGTTAATATTTCCTCTGTATAAAAATCTACCCTTTTCCTCAAAACTTATAATACATTAATTTGTTTGACATAGATATGTCTAATAGACCATTATATGAATTCTTTTTATGTTGCCTCATACTTTTATTGTTCTGTCACCTGTGTAGGCACTTTCTTCAGTTTAGTCACTAGGTCTTTTTTTTTGTGCCCCCCAAGTATTTTTTCTTTTTTCAGTGAAATGTTTGTGTGAATATGAAACACTTTTAACCATATTCTGACGAGTACAAAAGCTTTTCACCCAAAATTTCGAAAGTTTAAACATTATTTTGTTTTTACCCCTCCCTACCCAAGGTAAAATGTGTACTTATTGGTGGTTTTTATGAAATTGTGGTCTGGTCTACCACGTGTCTACATACCTGCTGCACTTCTTATATCAAATGTATGTTACTGTAGGGAGGAAAATTCTGAAATAATTTAAATGAAGCCAAGTACAGAAGTGATAGTAATACATGCTCTTCTTGTAGTGGGACGAAATTAAGCGTCACCCATCCACCAAAGTCAGCCCAGTTTGCAGGTGACTATAAGTTTAATTTAGTTTTGTTTATGTGTTTTCTTATTATTTGTAATAAATGTGAATTATCTAAAAGTTTGTATTTTTTTATGTGTTTCATGTACGGAGAGGTCGGCGCAACGAACGGGGACAGCATCTTCGTTGCCGCGACCAGAGAGGAAATTGCTGGCCGCTATACGTCGCGGGTCGACAGCCAAGGAGCAACAGAAGATCCTGGAACCGAGTTGTTGCGTCGTGCTTCTAAAAATTAAAAATGAAGTTTTATACTCTTTTTGTACAACAATGACATCATATAGATCTTAATCTTATTGAAATGTTAGTCACTGTCTGTCAACGCTCAAGTTCACATCTGTATGTGTAGGAAGCTAATAAAATAGTGTATGCTACTAAAGTTGAAACACGTGTCTTGAAGATTTATTTATGAAGAGTTATGTGAACGGATTAATAATATATTTGACAAGATTATTGATTCAGACAGCGTTGGCCGAAACTTTGAATCTAAAAAGTTTATTTAATGTGTGATTCTGATATCGATTAGATCAAGATAATGTGTGTCGATATAATTTTCTGAGGAGAAACAAACGAAATTTAAATTCGAAAAAGTTACGAAAACCAATTGGCCCAAGTGATGCAATTCTCTGCACACGACTCAACTGATGTTTTACAGTTTCGTTCAAGAACCATTCTATGACAATTTAAAAAGAATATGAATCATTTTTGAAGTGGGTTGTAACTGACGTAGGTGACGAAGTCTGCACATGGTCATATATCAAACGAAAACCTAATACGTCGTTACACCGCACCGTGGCGACCTTAGAAACAGGACTTGTGTGCAACTAAGGCACACAGGTACGAAACAAAACATCAAGAGTCCTTCGGAAGTCAACGCGAGTTTTCGTGGAGCCTTCACCAGCCAGCGGCGAGTTCGTGGGTGTGGGCATCTGACGGAGTGCAGCCAAGCAGTACGGTCACGCAGTTGTTCCACGAGAAGGCGCATCTGTTGGGCAGCAGCTGAGCGCTGCAAACCTCGACAACCCTTTTTTTCCCTAAACTAATAGGCCCAGTACGGCAGCTGCGGGGCGTTCCTCCGGCTGGTATTAGAGGTGTTGCTGAGGGCTTCGCCTGTCTACGGCGGTGCCGGGCGTGGTTGCAGCTAGCGACGTTTCCGGTGTTCGACTCAGCGTCCTGCCGGTTGCGGAAGCGGGGTCGCAGCATCTCAGCGGCTGCATCAACGGCTGTTACATCTGCAGCCCATAGCAGCACACTAATCATCGAGAACTACAAATTACAATATTAGTGTCCGGTGAGTTTGTTTCAAGTTGGAAGTGGAGTGTTGTATATAGGGAGTGTGCTTTTACAGGATTGTTGATTACAAGTCTGCGTGTGTAGATAGTTAATATCTTACAATAATGTCGGGAAGTGAAATGTCAGACGAAGAGCAATCTATGTCCGATAGGAGCATGAGATCCCTTTTTAGGGCGATCGCTAAATTAAAACAATCTAACGGGGATTTCCTAGCTGAATTAAAACAGTCTAACGAGGAATCTACTGCTAGATTAAAAGAGGAACTAAAACAGGAATTAAAACAGTCTAACGAGGAATCTACTGCTAGATTGAAAGAGGAACTAAAACAGGAGTTAAAACAGTCTAACGAGGAATCTACTGCTAGACTTAAAGGGGAGCTAACAAAATCAACAGACAGGTTGCAGGAATATCTTAATGAAACCAGTCGAGAATTAAGTGATAAAATAGAGTCTTCTAAAGTTGAAATGCAGGAAAAATTAGTAGGACTTAGTAATAAGATTGCTGATAATTGTAAAAGGTTAGAAGAACATATCCAGGAATCGCGCGAGGAAAAAGCTCGCATGCGACACGATATTACTGACTTATCCGAGAGACTAGATAGTGTCAATATCTTAGTTGTAAATGAAATACAGAAAAATAACGATATGTTACGAGATGAATCTTCTATGCAAACAGAAAATGTTCGCAGAGAATTATTGAAATCTATTAAAGAGGTCTCTACCAAACCTGTAGAGATTTCTTCAATAGATAATGTAGAATTAGAGACATTAACTCATCAAGTAGAAAAGGACCATACCGAAATCGAAAACATGAAATCTTTAATTACTGAAATGTGCAGTAACATTGAGACTGCCAAAGATAATAACATTGATGAAGGTACAGAGCGTTCACATCGTGAGCACAGTGAAGAATCGATATTAGCTAATCGCGTATCCAATACAGAAATGCGGATACACGAAATTACTAAACGGTTATCGGAATTAGATAATAACGAGAACATTTCAGGTAGCAGAGGTAATAACATAATCAGAGACAACAGTCGCATCGAATTTGCTAGCTCGGACGACAACAATATGAATAAAGCAATCACGGCAAGCCAATCCGATGCAACTCCGTCTCTGCAATCTAAACAAAATCCGACTATTTCTCTCGCAGAATGTCTGGATGACATAACGACAAATTCAAATGTAGCAAGTCGATTTCCTGTATTCAAACCAGGAGGCGAACTTCACCCTATAATCTTTATAAAAGCTTTTGAAACATCATTATCTCCTAAATGGAGTAATGAAAAACGCATTCAATTTGTAATAGGACATTTAGAAGCAGAAGCTGCGGAATGGGCAGTACTGCATAGAACTGAATTCAGGGATTGGGATGATTTTGTTAAGCAGTTTAAACAAAATTATTGGTCAAGAGGAAAACAACAACACTTAACTTTAGAGTTGTTAGCCCCTCCTCCATATTCTAAACGGTGGAGAGGTTATAGGAATTATTTTGAATGGAATTTAAACCGTGCTCAGTTAATTGAAGAACCAATTATTGACAGTCATCTAATACGAGTCCTAAGTAGTAGGTTACCGTATTACATAAAGGAAAGAAAAATGTTATTCTACGAATTATATAAAACCTTAATAATGGGGACGAAGCAGTTAACACCCGGGGTGTGTGGTTATATTTTAACGACTTGTTGTATTGGAAAGCACAGAGGGAACACCAGAGATGGAAAATCTGCATTCCGAAAACGGTTGTGGACGAGTTAATTACTTATATTCATGAAGGTTACGGGCATTTTGGAATTCATAAATGTATTAAACATCTAATGAAGTATTATTATTTCAAAAATATGTCCCGTATTGTGAGAAGTATTATTATGGCTTGTGAAACCTGTCAAAAGGTTAAAGTTAATAACAAATCCAAGCGTTATAAATTATATGCTGTAATTCCTCGAGGTTTGTGGGATCTACTATCATTAGATTTTTTCGGCCCTCTGCCTCGGAGTTCAGGAGGATTAACATATGTGTTTGTTGTAATGGAATGTTGGTCCAAACATGTGAAACTGTATACTTTGAAACGAGCGAATACAGCAAGCGTTATACGCTGCCTCACCCGAAATTACTTTGTTAACTGGGGCATTCCTAAACGACTTATGTCTGACAACGGTAGTGCCTTTATTAGTCAAAGATTTCAAGATATGATAAGACAATATGGAATCAAACATATCTTAATTTCGAAATATCACCCTCAAAGTAATTTAGTAGAAAGAGTCATGAAAGAATTAGGACGATTATGTAGAACTTATTGTGCACATAAACATACTCGGTGGGCCAAACTAATGCCTGAATTCGAAAAGATATTAAATGAATTGCCTCACCTAACGACGGGATTATCACCTATAGAAATTTTAGGCAAACGAATTATAGGTGAGCCTTTACTAGCTGCTTTACCTTGGCCACCAGTAAATGAGATCCAACAATGTATCCCAGACGAAAAAGTTTGCGAACAGATTGTAAAAAATGCCGAACGGAGAATTAAAAGTTATAATCAACAGGCTATAGAACCCTCATTTCAGGTAGGAGATCTTGTGTTAGTACGATCTCATCCTAAAAGTTCTAAGATCGGTAAGGAATGTAGAAAATTCTTCTTGATCTTTGAAGGTCCATATGTTGTACATAAGATTGTACATCCCAAAGCATTACTTCTTATGGAACCTTCATCAGGTGTAATTAAAGGATTATATAGTGTTGATCAAATGAAACCCTTCATTCCTAAATAAGTTAATATTTAGTATATGTTACACACGGAAGAGCGTTCATAGTTTATTCATGTGAAGTTTTTCGTGATAGTTACGTGTTATTTTAAATAAATGACAGAAAGCTTAAACATGTGTTCTACAATAATCTACTGGTACTTAAAAAGAGAAAGATAACCAAAAGGGGGATTTATATGGAGGAAATTTTGCTCTTAGGTCTAAAGGAATTTTGCGTATTTTAAATTTACTCGGATAGTAGGAACCAAAGGGGATGGTTAATAGTTTTAGGGACCATGGGCGTCCAGAGCTATATGGCTCACGAGAACATAGCAGAGTGCCTTTAATAGAGGTTTGTAATAGTGTTAATATAGAACACACCAAATGGGGCTCTCTCGCTTGTTTCTCCTAAATAAATGGCCATTACCCAACAAGGTGTCCGAAGGTAAAGAAAGCCGTGCCGAGATTCCAAAGAAAGTTTTACTTGATTTCTTCTTGACCTCAGGCATAAATAAGGCATTAGGGAAGAGGATGACGTAAAGTAAATAGTACTATTAGTTATTGTGAGAAACTTATTAGTAATATACATTCTTGAAAAGAATAACTCTAGTAAATAAATGAAACTGAAACTAATCTATCACAATTTGAACGCTCTGTCCTAATGTACAACGTTAAAGAACGTACTAAATTAGTATTTATTAGCAACTATTAACTGAAGAGGAGCAATCTCCCTATATTCGGTTACGAATTACCATAAGAGCACAATTAAGAGTAAATGACAAATAGTCACAACGATATCGTATTAAAAGGATTAAATCTATCTAATAGCAAGGACTCTAGGTTACGTAAAATGTGAGGAAAATGTATTAACAGTTAAATATTGTATATTGAACAGTTTTAATTCCGGTTAAAACCTGACAAACTGAGCTTGTGGGTGGGGTATGTAGTGGGACGAAATTAAGCGTCACCCATCCACCAAAGTCAGCCCAGTTTGCAGGTGACTATAAGTTTAATTTAGTTTTGTTTATGTGTTTTCTTATTATTTGTAATAAATGTGAATTATCTAAAAGTTTGTATTTTTTTATGTGTTTCATGTACGGAGAGGTCGGCGCAACGAACGGGGACAGCATCTTCGTTGCCGCGACCAGAGAGGAAATTGCTGGCCGCTATACGTCGCGGGTCGACAGCCAAGGAGCAACAGAAGATCCTGGAACCGAGTTGTTGCGTCGTGCTTCTAAAAATTAAAAATGAAGTTTTATACTCTTTTTGTACAACAATGACATCATATAGATCTTAATCTTATTGAAATGTTAGTCACTGTCTGTCAACGCTCAAGTTCACATCTGTATGTGTAGGAAGCTAATAAAATAGTGTATGCTACTAAAGTTGAAACACGTGTCTTGAAGATTTATTTATGAAGAGTTATGTGAACGGATTAATAATATATTTGACAAGATTATTGATTCAGACAGCGTTGGCTGAAACTTTGAATCTAAAAAGTTTATTTAATGTGTGATTCTGATATCGATTAGATCAAGATAATGTGTGTCGATATAATTTTCTGAGGAGAAACAAACGAAATTTAAATTCGAAAAAGTTACGAAAACCAATTGGCCCAAGTGATGTAATTCTCTGCACACGACTCAACTGATGTTTTACAGTTTCGTTCAAGAACCATTCTATGACAATTTAAAAAGAATATGAATCATTTTTGAAGTGGGTTGTAACTGACGTAGGTGACGAAGTCTGCACATGGTCTTATGTCAAACAAAAATTGGTTATAAACAAAAACTTACGTCGTTACACTACATTCTTTCTTAACAGGAAATTCTCCCGCAGTGGAAAACACGTGTGTTGGAGCTGCACAGAAATGATTGTAATGTGCAAGAAATTAAATCTTTAAACATCCTTGTTGATGTTAAAACAAGGGAGGAGTTTGGACAGTGGTTGGCACAGTTTGAAAACAAAACAAAAACAACTTATACAATAAGGTGCACTGAACCTGCATCAGGAAAGTATGTTGTTTTCAAACAAACGCTGGTCTGTCACCACAATACTCGCAGTATAAAAGTTCATGGTTCAGTGCAAAGGGCAACAAAAAACACTAACTGTCCATCAAAAATGACAGTGACAATTCACGCTGTGCATGATAGATACAGAGGTAAGTCTGTAGAGAAAGCAATGCTCTACAAGGAAATGCCGTGTGAGGTTAACTTGGTGTTGGGTCATAACCACAGTGTTGAGAGTGCTGCTGCTTTAAGATTTAGGCAACCATCAAGTGATGTCAAAGAAAAATTAATATCCCTGTTTGAAAGAGGTCATTCACCAGCCACTGCTCTTGAGTCAATAAAGGTTGAAATTCAGCTGAATTGTTCAGATTACCCTTTAGTCCTTGCAGACAGAAGCAGGTGTCCTGATTACAACTTTTGCCACTATTTGTTCAACAAAGTTTTTAAGAAAAAGTGTGGGCCAACAGACTTCAACAAAGAAGGAAAGCAGCTGTTACAACAGAGGTTAGCGGAATACAACAGCGAAGTTGGAGCTGTGTGTGCCAAGATGATTCAGAAAGATGATGATTATATAGTATGGTAAGAGTATATTTACAAATTTGTAGTCTGATGAAAACTTTATGCATATACATTTAGCTACTATTAATATTTGTATAATTGTTTTTCAGCATTTGCTCACCACTGATGCAAAAAGTCCATACTCATGTAAAAGCTGCTTCCAAACTTGTATTTATGGATTCCACTGGTTCTCTGGATCATGATAGCAGCAGAGTGTTCGTTTTACTTACTCACAGTGAGTGTGGAGGTTTACCACTAGGAGTTCTGATTATGTCTTCAGAAAGCTGCGGAGTTATAGAAATGGGACTAGAGTTGCTGAAAGAGATAGTGGGGGGGAAATATTTTTGGGGGAAACATCAATGGCCCAAGTGTGTTTCTGACTGACGACAGCCAGTCAGAACAAAATGCAATTTGAAGGTGCTTCCCAAACACAAAAACTTTGTTGTGTATATTCCATGTCCTGCAGGCAGTGTGGCGCTGGCTTCTCAAAGCAAAAAATGCTATACCACAGCAAAAACAGTGTGAGTTCTTCCAGAATTTCAAAAAAAATAATGTTTGCGCAAACAAAAAATGAAGCAGTGGTAAACTATGATGTAACAAGAGCGAACATCGGTGAAAATCATCAAAATTTATTGAAATACTTGGAAGGGTATTGGGATAGGAGAGAACTGTGGACCCTTTCACATCGGCGAGGTATGCTTATAGAAGGGCACAACACAAATAATATAAGTGAGGCCTTCATGAGAATTTTAAAGGACAGGATTTTTGAGAGGGGGCGTGCCTTCAATGTGGTTCAGATGGTGGACTTTTTTCTCACAAAGGTGAATTTGTATTTTCAGAGGAGACTTCTTGATGCTGCTAGTGGAGCAAGTCCTAAGTCTTTCTGTAGGCCTATAAAGGCTCCTTCACAGGAGATTCTAGCAAAAATCAGACAAGTCAATGAGGATGTTCTGCTCGTTCCCAGTGAAGAAAGAGAGAATCATTATTACATTGTTAATATGGCTGTTCTTGTTTGCACTTGTTGCCAAGGCAATACAGGGAGGATCTGCAAACATATAGACTGGGGCAGTACTGTTTTACCATCAGGAAACTACAGGGAGGTGACTGATAGTGACAGTATACACAGACTGTATTATTTTATTGCTACAAATGAGGAGCCTCCTGAAGGGTGGCTAGAGCCTCTGTATTGCTCTCAGAATGCAGGGGCTTCAAGTTCTTCGGAACGTTTGGAGCAAATGGACACAGGTTTGCTCTGTGAAAGCCAAGAAGAGATGCCAGAGACACTTCACATGGAGACAGTTCCAGACAATAGAAATAATAATTTAATCGACGAGATAAAAGCTCGTCTCATAGATTTTTCAAATAAATCCCCTGAGGAAATGAGGAAAGGCCTTGAAGTCATGTGCGAAAAATTGAGAAAGCTTAAAACGCCATCTGCATGTGCATCTTATTTGGCAAATTTTGGTGAAGGTAAGTAAAACATACTTTTATATAAATGTTATGGCAAGTAATTCAATATTGTATGAATTTTAATTTTTGTTACAGGAAAATCTAGAAAAAATCGTGGTAACTATATTCCCGTTCAGCCCACTGCAATAAGCAGAAGAAAAAACAAGTTGGCAGATCGCAGATGTCATCCAGGGGGAAGACAAAGACCACACTCTAAGCAAAGCAAGGAATTTGTAAAGACAGTAGAAATTTCTGAAATGGTAAGTATTACATTTCTAAAGTCATGTATGGCATTTTGAAATTTATCTAGCAATTTTCCTTTCCCCAAAGGGCATATTAAGGAATAAAGTAATTATTATTTATTTAACATTTTTAAGTTTGAGGGAGCACTGCTGGACATACAGTGCTATTGGCTAACTTGCATAAATTTAATACTGTGTGCTAATGGTGGTGTAAAGACCGAAACAATCCACAAAAGAAATAAGAAATTGCAACTGAAAACTGCCTCCAGACTGACCTCACATCCAGTATTGATAAAGGCTATGACATGCAAGTTTCTGGCACCATTTTTAAAATAATTCTTATTTTATCTGAAGGTAGCTCTGTTAGTATAATTAAAGAAAAAGAAAATACTTAATTATGATTTGATGTGACTGTCACGTGGAATAATTTGTAGACACTGCTATTGAAAAAACTGAAGTCACTCCACACCTTGAACTTGGTGTGGATAATTCCATTACACAGCAAGCCAGCTGAATGATACACTGCAAATCAGTCATAAAGTGTTTACATATTCTGTTTCATTCGGAAAAAAAAATTGATGTGTGTACATGATGTTCCCTTCTGTGCAAGCAGCATTGCATATTTCCATTGGCTTGTGACTTTCTCATGCAAATGTGAATGTTAAAACATAGTTCACAACACGTCTTGTTCCAAAGCAGTGGCATTAGTACATTATGGAATAATTGCTGATGGGTAAAAGTGCTCATATCTTGTGTTAACACAACTTCCTGATTGGCAGTTGCCTCAAGTTCCCATTAGCTTAAAATCTCAGTCCTGACTATAACACCATCTAGGCAGAAAAACTACATCTGGTATTATCACCCATATTAATATACTCACGTTCAAACTGTTTGCTAATCTTGTTTAGATGTTAGGTTATTAACATCATGGCATTTCGTTTCTTTGGTCCAGTATGTCTTGCATGTACAGTAAAATTCTCATTACATGACATCTAAATTGTAACAATTAACTAGGCCTATATTTTTTATTATTAGTTATCTAAGTGTTTTTTTAAGGTGTGGCATATACATATTATGACTTTAAGTAGCTAATTACAATATAAAGATGTAAATACACACAAATGTGGAGCCACTTTGAGTTTCATTCCGTCATTGAATATTTCGATACAGAAATGGATAAGAAAAGCCATGTTACACAAACATTTTTCCCCAACATTAACCCAGTATTAGTGCAACACACTTAGTAATCCATAATTTAGAAATAAAGGTTTTCAGTAATGTTAATGTGGATTTTAATTTCTTTTCAGGCTACCTTTCCATCACCAGCTACGCAATCATCCCAGTCAGCTTCAGACTTTTGAAGGTGCGCGACTGTTTACTGCAGCATAGTGTGTAGGATTTTCTTAATCTGAGATCCAACGTAATGGAACTATTAAGGGAATGATTGTAGTAATTAAGTTTTCTCTTAAAGCTCAGGCCTAGCCTGACTGCTGAAATATATTAAGTTTTTTTGTTGTAGCTCTGGTCTGACCCGATTATTCCCAGCGGGGTCAGGGATTTTCTCTGCCTCGTGATGACTGGGTGTTGTGTGATGTCCTTAGGTTAGTTAGGTTTAATTAGTTCTAAGTTCTAGGGGATTGATGACCATAGATGTTAAGTCCCATAGTGCTCAGAGCCATTTTCTAACCCGATTATTGAAATAAGTTTTTTCTTAAAGCTCAGACCAAACTTACTATTGAAATATAGAAGTTCTTCTTTAAATTGGGATATCCCAACAATGTGGATACTTATTGTGTATGTTGCACAAGTTTCTGGGAAATGTGAATTATCTTTTCTTAAAATGTAAACTACATTTTATATTCTCCATATGACTTTTTTTTATTTACATCTGTTCCTTCAGGTTACATGTAGCTTATTTAATTTGTCATATTATGTCTGCTTTCTGAAGTACTTCTGTCAGCTGATAATGAAATATGTTTCCTGCATTTTAATATATATTGGCAATAATAAACTAATATTGGCAGGAACGAACTGTTATTTTATTAATTGGTATTAAAACTTTATTTTAGAAGATTAAGTGAAGATATTTTGAAATGTTAATATAAGCATCACATTTAAATAGGAATTATGAACAGACTGCCCCCATTTACACCAAGGTTGGCATAAAGGAATTGCTTATGATGATAGCTTCCTCTGGCATGTAGAGTCTAAACAAAAATTTTCCATCTCAAATTAACTAAAAGGGAAGTAAATTATTTTTTTGCTGGGAGAACACACTTTCAGGCAACCATCCTAAACTAAACAAAAAATGCATTAATGTTGTAAAAAACTTAATTTTTTCATTAAATACCAAGCCAACTAGTCAGACTGCATGTCTTCATATCACAGTTTGTGACTTTAACATTCTGAAAATGAAAGGACAATGAATCTCTTTAAACTTTTATTTGAATAGCAGATAGAAAGCTGAACTAGGTAAGTGTACTCGCCGTGAATGTTTATGTCCAGCTTTTGGTGACGCAATGTTCTGCTTCTGGTAAGTGAAGACAAAGGGGAAAAGCAAAGGAGTGTGGAAAAATTGAGAAATATGTGAGAAAGTAATAAGACAGAACCAGGGTCCAAAGAGACCTATGCTTGTGTGGTAAACAACCTGCAGATGAGGGTTGGCATGAGTAGGTGGATGAAAGCCAGATTCTTGTAATTTAACTGTGTGTTTCAAATCACTGCCTAGTCTACAGAGAGCTATTAACTGGACAGGAGAGAGTAATGATTTGTTTAATTTTGTATATGTATTAATGTCCAACTCCATGCATCGATGACAAAGAATAAGAATATAAATATAGCACTGGCACACATTTACTAAATTCAAGAAACCAATTTAAGAAAGGTATTGACTATAATGATTACAATTTGTACACAACTGCTACAAAACAACACTGACAGTAAAACACAATTTGGGGTTATTCATATTACAGCATTTTTAAA
Organism: Schistocerca americana; assembly: GCF_021461395.2. Classification (NCBI taxonomy): domain Eukaryota; kingdom Metazoa; phylum Arthropoda; class Insecta; order Orthoptera; family Acrididae; genus Schistocerca; species Schistocerca americana. Next base: position 256,925,751 of record NC_060119.1, read on the forward strand.
AAATGATACTGTATTGCTATACAGACTGTTGTGTTATTTAAACTAATTGGGATTTCATGTAATGTACTGTAGTGTTTCTGTCCTAACCCATACCAAGCTCACTTAGACCTAGATGTCTGGTGCTCTTAAAACCCCACTCAGTGCTGCCTTCAAATTGCCATCAAGGTTATACATACATCTCTCACTGCCATTTGACCAGTGGAGTTATGTTCAACTTTAGTGATATTACCATCAACAAAAATGCAAAATTAAAAATGTTGAGAATGCAATCATATGTCCAAATTAATTTGTGATGTGTTGCAAATCACTACAATCTATAATGCAAAGTAATCCCTGGAACATATTACAAATGAACTGACAGGCTATTTAGTTCACAAGATAGTCCTTTAGGACTTCAGCATAGTAAAATTGTGTTTTAATTGCTCTTTTCATAAAGAATGCCTATTAAGGACTAAAAACTGAACCATGTAATGCCTAAGTAACTTTGATTTTCTAATTTTGCAATTACACACACACACACACACACACACACACAGAGAGAGAGAGAGAGAGAGAGAGAGAGAGAGAGAGAGAGAGAGAGACACAAACACACACACACACACACACACACACACAAGCACACCACACATTTACGGATTGCATGCTGTTTGTGTGATCCAAATCTGAGGAGGTGGTCATGCTTATCCACCACTGCCAGATATCAGCTTTCAGGTAAGTGATGCACTGTATTTCCCTTATGTATATACATATACAATCTTCAGTCATTATCTTGTGACATTAAGGTGCACAGGAAACAACAGTATGTATCAGGAAAGAAACTGGAATGAGTTACAACAGGACAGGTATACCAGCTTGCCCAGGAAAATTCATTAAACATAACTAATATTATACCAGCTTCACTTTTAAGACTTATGCCTTACAACATTAAGTCTCGGTCAATGTCTTCCTAATGAAACTCCTCCATCACACTTGTCAAACAGGGTGCTTAATAAAACATTTATCATAACCTAAATAGGTGTGTCTCACTAAGGGGACCATATTATACAAAGTCTTTTTCTTCATGAATGTTTCCCACAAACTATCATACATGGAGGATAAATTCCATTCACTAACGATGGTACTAAGTAATCCCAAATAAAAATCCAAGCCAGCTGACAGAGAAATCAAATAAATGTCTCAAAGATGGTTAAAATTCATCACATAAAGACAAAGTGGCCCTAAACATAAAGAAAACTAACTGTATGAACTTCCATTCAAATAAAAACCATAGTGAGGTTTGACTAATAGTTAACAAAGATCGATTAAAACATGTGAGAGTAAATTTGTGGGCATTAATGTGTTGCCAGCTGGAACAAGGAGAACATGTGAACATTTTAGCAGAGCACATGTTACACTACTCTGAGAATTCTCGAAGTGATCTACTTTGTAAATAAACATTCAAACATCAGTTATGTGATAATATTTTAGGATACCAGTGCTTGGAATGTGTAGATTGTCTTCAAGGCATACACAAACAGAAAAAAGCACTATTGCCCACAGAAAAATCCTTAACTGTATGGAGTAATACTAGACAAATTTTTCCAGATAGATGTAATTTTTAAATCTGAGACAATATGTGGAAAAAGCAACTGAAAGTATATTTCCACATTTTCTGTTGTTCTTAAAATTATATGTAGTATAATACAGTTGAAAAAAATATTAGGGCCCATTTTTAGATTCAAAGTTGAGGTAAAAATACAGTGGAAGACAAAAGATGGACAGATGTAAAACCTCCATATCATTTAACAGCAATGGGGGTATAAAAAAAGCTGACACCCAACACCTTAATCTGTACTGCACACTCAGTCTGGCATATTTAATTTTAAATCTGAAAGTTGTTACCATTTGAAAAGTCTTAGCCTATTTTGTTTCGCTAAGATCCAAGGTAACTGGTGTTATCATAACTCGTTTCTTTACACTTAAACTAATTTAGTAAAATTCTTTAATTTGTATAAAAATAACACAAGTAAGACTTTTGGGCCCATATGAATGTAGTATTATGAGCTTAGCCTGAACTATTACATGAGCACATGTTATTTTCTGATTCGACTAAAAAAAAATCTATTGAAGGTAAGTACATTCTATGCTTCTTTATAATGATTCCATCACAACACGCCTATAGTAAGCATATTTTACTGTGCCTTAAAAGCCTTTGAGTTCTGGTACTGGCAATTTACCTAATGTATCATGGCTGACTGTGCTACAATCAACTTCTATTGGGGCAAACAGATATATTAACAAACTGGAAGATTAATACGTTTGTTAATGTGTCCATGTTTCATCCTACGTGCATGAAAATGATGTACAGTCCTAGAAACAATTAAAGAGTCAGTTAAATAGTAACATTTAATACTGTAAAAAGGTCATGAAAGAGCAATACACTAATTAGATTGGTTTGACTTTCTTTATCTACAGAAACTTAAGGCTGCTGCCATGGAATCATTTTTTAGCAAAATTGGGATAAATGTATTGTATTATATTCTACTTGTTTTTATCCAGGATAATGTCCCAAAAATCCCCATAGGTACTGTTGCATACTTACATATGTTGACCTCTCATACATATGTTGTGTGTGCTTTGGAAATTTTTTTTTGTGTGTGTAATTGAGTTCTTACTCAAGTTTGAGAAAAAAAAATCAAGTTCATAAATGTATGAGCAATACACCAAAATACTGGTCAGCAGCTGTGAAACTCTATGTATGGTTTTATTGAGCCTTGGTCAGTCTTTTCTGAAGAGATTACTTTTGCACAGTAAAAAGTTGGGTCATAAGATCAAAACATCTGCAATACAAACGCAACTTCGAAAAATACTTTTTTAAATAGGCACCTAAAAAAAAGAAAGTAAATTTAAGAAAACTTTGACCATATTTCATAAATGTCTGACAATAGAATGATGTTCTTATAGATCCAGATGTCTTAGTTTTCTCATAATAAACCAGCTCATAACTCTGTGCCATAATGACGTGTCACACCACAACACCCCTATGTTGCGAGTCAAGGCACACAGGTGGGATCGGACGCTTCCATTGACCTCTAGTTTCTTACAGTTTTCGATTTTCTGTAATTAGGCTGACATTCCTGATTATGGCACATGTTGTTACATAGTACTGATGAATATGTGGTTGTCCACAGGTATTTCAAATACTCATTTACAGTGCAGTAGCCCAAATGTTAGTTAATAAATTTGCAGTATATCTTTGACCAAATGTGTGGGAATCATTTACACCAATAATGTTCTGTGGCATCCTTTGCACTCTCTGCTGACACATAAATTTTAAAAATTAATAAAAATACCGCAATAATTTGATTTTATGCGTTAGACATGGCTTGTAAAAGCCAGCAACGACTGTGGAAACAATGGCTTTGTTTATAAATAACTGCTACCACACGATTTTTACTTTTATTTATATTTTTTACGACGCGTTTCGAGAAATAATTCTCATTTTGAAGTGCATTGTTCTGTATACTGTGCCATTTTTTCGTGGTGTTTGTGTGGGGTTCTGGTTCTTCTGTTGTCCTTAAATTCTTCTGTGGTCCAATTTTCTGAGCACAATACAGGCATACGTAAAAAAATAACAAACGCACATACATGGTTACAAGCGAAAACACTACGAAAAAATGGCACAGGTTGGTGAAGAATGCAATTGAAAATGGTTATTATTTAGCACAACGCTTCGTGCAAAATATAAGAACAGAAAAAATTGTGACTGGTAGCTCAGTTATTTATAAACAAACTCTTAGCGCAACAAAATTTGTGATTTGTCACGTTTTCTTAAGCTGACAGTTTTATTGTTCTATAGTAGAATGATTATTATATTTCACTGTGTCAATACAAAATCAAGAGTAAATTACATTCAAGGTTTATAGTAACAACCACACCAAAAGCTTTACGTTCTACGCGATAAATCGACAGTTCTCCGAGTGTACGGCGGATAATCATCACTTAGGCACAACATATTTGTACTTGTTGTAATCTTAGCACACTATTCATAAAGAAGCACGTACAATTTCCGCGAAGAAATATAACTTTCACAGAAAAAAAAACAAGTTTTCACAACTAAATATAAATATCCACGCCTTTGTATGTACTTTCCTACTAGGCTACAACAAACATCAGCTGTTCCCAGCCCGGCAATACAGCTTTTATAAGGCGCTATCTGATTGGATACTCGGTTTCGCCCACTTCTGAACACTCATTGGTCGCTAGCTTGGAGCTTAGAAGGGATGGAGGGGGTATGGCTAGACCCCGGGTCAAGTCAGGAGTTGCATATAGGAAAGATATCTGTATGGTGCGATAATTGGAAATTGACCCCAAATTATGAAATGTGTGAGGTCATCAACATGAGTGTTAAAAGAAATCCGATAAACTTCAGTTACACGATAAATCAATCCAATATAAAGTTCATAAATTCATCTAAATACCTAAGAATTATATTTGCGAACAAAGTAACATATTACCCTGGCGTTATTCGGCTGTAGAATTATGGAACGTGTTTCATATTCACACATTATGACCTTCTTGAAAATGGAGAACGTCTTCTATAAAAATCAATACGGTTTCCATAAACAGAGATGTTGCAACGCTCACCTCACTGTGGACATCCAAGAGATCTGGAGCACCTTAGACAACGGCGCCTTGGTTTATGGTATATTCCTTGACTACAATGCAGTCCAAAACTGACGCTTAGTGAAAAAATTTGGAGCTTACCTAGTACCGGACGTAATGGCTGTTTTCAAAAAAACATGCAACTTCATGGGACCAAATTGACACACGTAGAGGTAATTTCGGGAGTTCCCAAGGGAGCTGTACATGCTCTTTAATGTTTAGAAAAGATATAAACGATGTAGTGGATAAGTATAAAGCTCAACGGCTGGCAGGCAACCTGTCTGTCATCAACGCCGGCTTGGGAACCTGTAGCGTTGCTCTTTCTTTTTTATTTAATTTTTTTCTGAAAAAATGTCGAAAAAGTGAATATTTTGGTGGGCCACTTGGCAACAGAATCAGGGATTGATTACACTATTATAATAACATACGTTGAGCATTAAATACCTGAATAAGAGAAACATTATCATTTCTGTGCATTTTTATATTCGCGATGTAGTCATACCCGGAATAACAGTAAGGGACCAGAAGATTTATGGACTTTAAAAGAAATGCAACACTACACAATTAAAAACAAATTGCTTCAGAAATAATAGGAAAACGATCATGTTGCTTCTGCCTCATGCTGCGTTCGGCCCATCAGCGTGATCGTAATTTCTGGTGATGAACTAACACAAAATAATTATCAGTTGAGTAAATGAGGTGATGTAAATCATCAAGGTTAATTTACTAAAATAATCACACTTCTCTTTAACACACTTTTTTAATGCTATGTACGTTTTCATATTAAATTACAATAGATGACCATTGTGGTTAAATACTTTATACATAACAGTCAAAAGTCCTCTTGATGCTTTCTGTTTGTAATCAGTTACAAGAAACTACATGTTTTCTGAGTGGAAAAATAACAATTAGCATATTCACTCAATATTTTTACATAAAATACAGTTGCAGAATGCAGCAAGTCCGCGTCCACCTTTCATGGAATACGGACAGTAAAAGGTGAGGCGCCAATTGCCTCATTTGTCTTGAAACAACAGAATTCTTTTTTATATCATTAATCGATACATGTACATAGAGATTTACAGGCACCGCGCAAGAACGGCAAAGATAAAGAATAATAGAATCTGTCGCTGCTACGCGATGGTTCATTTCTTTTACTTTACAGTTCGATAACTTTAGGACATCAGTCGTTTACTATTGACCGTATATTAATGTCTGTGAGGCGAAAATTACTAATATTACAAACCGTCATGTGAACCATGAAATAAACTTACTGCAGATCTGTCTCCGGGCGACTAGGGATTTATAGATGTAAGAAAGAAAGCTTTCGCTTACTTTCCTTTTCTCCTTTTATGTCTTCGGCATCACAGGTATGCAGTGGAGTCCATGCTAGTGAGATACTTGTTGAAGGAATACGCTTTTCAGGCGAGACGTAAACAATGACAACAAAGGAAATAGCCATGAGTTATGCAGCTTCTGTAGCAGCCATCACTTAAGGTGCGTTTATCTACGTAACTTTTTTTAGTTCCTTTCACTATTATTTTCTGAGTCAAAGACGCTAATACTGACGTTTGTCAATAAACAAGAAGATGGTCTGATTCATTAAATGGCACAATACGAAAGTAGAGTTTTATAAGCATTTCAAATACTTATATTCTTTGCTCTAACAATAGAAAGTCTCTATCAATTGTCTGCCGCCATCTTAACAATTATCTCAGCGGCAAATTCAAATTACGTAACTCTGCAGACATAAATGCCGAAAGTAATACAAATGTGTAAAAATAAATGTGCACCGGTGGTTCCGAACTCATTTTAATGAAAATAATTCGAATCAGATTGGTTCTTTAAAAACATTGCTCATAGCACGATCCTTATAACAATCTTTTCTAGCTGATGTATGGAGCCAAAATTAATTACGCCGGGAGACAACAATTTAACACAACGTTAACTTGGAGTTCTTTAGGAACTTGACCAAATCTTTAGCCGGGAGAAAATTTATTTAGTAATTACTCAATATAATAAAATAAGATTATCATTTTCATTTATAAATTAGTTACATACCAAACCACTGAATAAAACAGCGAACGCCACACTAAAATGACTTACATGTTCGTAGCACCCTCCATTGGTAATGCTGGTAATCAGTATGGTGGTGGCACACCCATAGCCTTGATGACAGCATCCATTGTCGCAGGCATGCGTTCAGTCAGTTGCTGGAAGATTTCATGGTGAGTGACAGCCCACTCTCCACGGAGTGCTGCCCTGAGGAGAGATATCGATGTTGGTCGGTGAGGCCTGGCACGAAGACGGCGTTCCAAAACATCCTAAAGGCGTTCTGAAGGATTCAGGTCAGGACTCTGTGCAGGTCAGTCGATTACAGGGATGTTATTGTCGTTGTAGCCACTCCGTCACAGACCGTGCATTATTAACAGATGCTCGATTGTGTTGAAAGATGCAATCGCCCTCCCCGAATTGCTCTTCAACAAGAAGGTGCTCAATACATCAATGTACGCCTGTGCTGTGATAGTGCCTCGCAAAACAACAAGGAGTGCAAGACGCCTCCGTGAAAAACACTACTACACCATAACACCACCGCCTCCGAATTTTACTGTTGGCACTACACACACTGTCAGATGACGTTCACCGGACATTCGCCACATCCACACTCTGCTATCAGATCGCCACATTGTGTACCGTGACTCGTCACTCCACACAACGTTTATCCACTATTTAATCGTCCAATGTTTACGCTCGTTGCACCAAGCCAGGCGTCGCTTGCCATTTACCGGCGGGATGTGTTATTTATGAGCAGCCTCTCGACCATGACATCCAAGGTTTATCACCCCCCCCCCCCCCCCCGCCTAACTGTCATAGTACTGGCAGTGGATTCTGATGCAGTTTGGTATTACTGTGTGATGGTCTGGATAGATGTCTGCCTGTTACCAATTACGACCCACTTCAACTGTCGGCGGTCTCTGCCAGTCAACAGACTAAGTCAGCCTTTACGTTTTTGTGCTATACGTGTCCCTTCACGTTTCCACTTAACTACCACATCGGAAACAGTCGACCTAGGGATGTTTAGGAGTGTGGAAATCTCGCGTACAGACGTATGACACAAGTGACACCCAATCACTTGACCATGCTCGACGTCCGTGATTTCCGCTGAGCGCCCCATTCTGCTCTCTCACGATGTCCAAAGACTACTGAGGTCGCTGATATGGAGTACCTGGCAGTAGGTGGCAGCACAATGCACTTAACAAGAAAAACGGTTCTTTTTGGGGGTGTCCAGATACTTTTGATCACATAGTGTATGTTCAACATATTCTCCCCCCCCCCCCCCCCCCCCCCCCACACACACACACATTTGAGTAGATCGCTCAGAATGCTCATATAACCAAGTGAAACTGTCAGAAATGCCCTTAGTTGGGATGTTGCTCAGCTCGTGCGTCACACTCGTGCCTTCATCGCGCTTGGAACACCATCAGAGACCTATTTTTTACATTGCCGTTCTTTGGTACGTTCATATTGATGACACAAAGTCTCCTCACACGTCATGATGTTATACAGAAAGGAAATGCCCGTATTGGTGCATGCATCCAAGCGTTAATGGGATTTGTTCAGGAGTCAAGGTGTGCGGGAAAAGGTTTGCGCAAGCTTTTCTCATCTTGAAAACATTGTGTGTAATTTCTTGAGTACTTGATTGAGAGACGATCAGTTCTCTGTTCGATTACAATTTGTGGCACAACATGGCCGCACGTCCACTACTTAATGCTGCCTGCTCGCAACTGACTGGTTTGATACATATCTGTGTTTACTGTTGTTAGTTGCTACTGTACGTATTACTCTCACGTCGATTGTATGCCAGGAATAAAATCAGTGTCAGAACCTATCGATGTGATATACACTGTTCCAATGGACATGTTGTTGTTCTTGTGGTCTTCAGTCCTGAGACTGGTTTGATGCAGCTCTCCATACCACTCTATCCTGTGCAAGCTTCTTCATCTCCCAGTACCTACTGCAACCTACATCCTTCTGAATCTGCTTAGTGTATTCATCTCTTGGTCTCCCTCTACGATTTTTACCCTCCACGCTGCCCTCCAATGCTAAATTTGTGATCCCTTGATGCCTCAAAACATGTCCTACCAACCGATCCCTTCTTCTAGTCAAGTTGTGCCACAAACTTCTCTTCTCCCCAATCCTACTCAATACCTCCTCATTAGTTACGTGATCTACCCACCTTATCTTCAGCATTCTTCTGTAGCACCACATTTCGAAAGCTTCTATTCTCTTCTTGTCCAAACTGGTTATCGTCCGTGTTTCACTTCCATACATGGCTACACTCCATACAAATACTTTCAGAAACGACTTCCTGACGCTTAAATCTATACTCGATGTTAACAAATTTCTCTTCTTCAGAAACTATTTCCTTGCCATTGCCAGTCTACATTTTATATCCTCTCTACTTCGACCATCATCAGTTATTTTACTCCCTAAATAGCAAAACTCCTTTACTACTTTAAGTGTCTCATTTCCTAATCTAATCCCCTCAGCATCACCCGATTTAATTTGACTACAATCCATTATCCTCGTTTTGCTTTTGTTGATGTTCATCTTATATCCTCCTTTCAAGACACTGTCCATTCCCTTCAACTGCTCTTCCAAGTCCTTTGCTGTCTCTGACAGAATTACAATGTCATCGGCGAACCTCAAAGTTTTTATTTCTTCTCCATGGATTTTAATACCTACTCCGAATTTTTCTTTTGTTTCCTTTACTGCTTGCTCAATATACAGATTGAATAACATCGGGGAGAGGCTAAAACCCTGTCTCACTCCTTTCCCAACCACTGCTTCCCTTTCATGCCCCTCGACTCTTATAACTGCCATCTGGTTTCTGTACAAATTATAAATAGCCTTTCGCTCCCTGTATTTTACCCCTGCCACCTTCAGATTTTGAAAGAGAGTATTCCAGTTAACGTTGTCAAAAGCTTTCTCTAAGTCTACAAATGCTAGAAACGTAGGTTTGCCTTTTCTTAATGTTTCTTCTAAGATAAGTCGTAAGGTTAGTATTGCCTCACGTGTTCCAACATTTCTACGGAATCCAAACTGATCTTCCCCGAGGTCCGCTTCTACCAATTTTTCCATTCGTCTGTAAAGAATTCGCGTTAGTACTTTTCAGCTGTGACTTATTAAACTGATAGTTCAGTAATTTTCACATCTGTCAACACCTGCTTTCTTTGGGATTGGAATTATTATATTATTCTTGAAGTCTGTGGGTATTTCGCCTGTCTCATACATCTTGCTCACCAGATGGTAGAGTTTTGTCATGACTGGCTCTCCCAAGGCCATCAGTAGTTCTAATGGAATGTTGTCTACTCCCGGGGCCTTGTTTCGACTCAGGTCTTTCAGTGCTCTGTCAAACTCTTCACGCAGTATCTTATTTCCCATTTCATCTTCATCTACATCCTCTTCCATTTCCATATTATTGTCCTCAAGTACATCACCCTTGTATAGACTCTCTATATACTCCTTCCACCTTTCTGCCTTCCCTTCTTTGCTTAGAACTGGGTTGCCATCTGAGCTCTTGATATTCATACCAGTGGTTCTCTTCTCTCCAAAGGTCTCTTTAATTTTCCTGTAGGCAGTATCTATCTTACCCCTAGTGAGACAAGCCTCTACATCCTTACATTTGTCCTCTAGCCATCCCTGCTTAGCCATTTTGCACTTCCTGTCGATCTCATTTTTGAGACGTTTGTATTCCTTTTTGCCTGCTTCATTTACTGTATTTTTATATTTTCTCCTTTCATCAATTAAATTCAATATTTCTTCTGTTACCCAAGGATTTCTATTAGCCCTCGTCTTTTTACCTACTTGATCCTCTGCTGCCTTCACTACTTCATCCCTCAGAGCTACCCATTCTTCTTCTACTGTATTTCTTTCCCCCATTCCTGTCAATTGTTCCCTTATGCTCTCCCTGAAACTCTGTACAACCTCTGGTTCTTTCAGTTTATCCAGGTCCCATCTCCTTAAATTCCCGCCTTTTTGCAGTTTCTTCAGTTTCAATCTGCAGTTCATAACCAATAGATTGTGGTCAGAATCCACATCTGCCCCTGGAAATGTCTTACAATTTAAAACCTGGTTCCTAAATCTCTGTCTTACCATTAAGTAATCTGTCTGATACCTTTTAGTATCTCCAGGATTCTTCCAGGTATACAACCTTCTTTCATGATTCTTGAACCAAGTGTTACCTATGATTAAGTTATGCTCTGTGCAAAATTCTACAAGGCGGCTTCCTCTTTCATTTCTTCCCCCCAATCCATATTCACCTACTATGGTTCCTTCTCTCCCTTTTCCTACTGACGAGTTCCAGTCACCCATGACTATTAAATTTTCGTCTCCCTTCACTACCTGAATAATTTCTTTTATCTCGTCATACATTTAATCAATTTCTTCATCATCTGCAGAGCTAGTTGGCATATAAACTTGTACTACTGTAGTAGGCATGGGCTTTGTGTCCATCTTGACCAAAATAATGCGTTCACTATGCTGTTTGTAGTAGCTAACCCGCACTCCTATTTTTTTATTCATTATTAAACCTACTCCTGCATTACCCCTATTTGATTTTGTATTTATAATCCTGTATTCACCTGACCAAAAGTCTTATTCCTCCAGCCACCGAACTTCACTAATGCCCACTATATCTAACTTTAACCTATCCATTTCCCTTTTTAAATTTTCTAACCTACCTGCCCGATTAAGGGATCTGACATTCCACGCTCCGATGCGTAGAACGCCAGTTTTCTTTCTGCTGATAATGACGTCCTCTTGAGTAGTCCCCGCCCGGAGATCCAAATGGGGGACTATTTTACCTTCGGAATATTTTACCCAAGAGGACGCCATCATCATTTAATCATACAGTAAAGCTGCATGTCCTCTGGAAAAATTACGGCTGTAGTTTCCCCTTGCTTTCAGCCGTTCGCAGTACCAGCACAGCAAGGCCGTTTTGGTTAATGTTACAAGGCCAGATCAGTCAATCATCCAGACTGTTGCCCCTGCAACTACTGAAAAGGCTGCTGCCCCTCTTCAGGAACCACATGTTTGCCTGGCCTCTCAACAGATACCCCTCCGTATCGCTGACATGGACATATCGCACCAAAATACATCATACGCTCCATTAAAATGTTTTATTGTAAATGAAGTGCCAGTACGTGTCACACACGTAATCGACTGACTACATTATAACACAATCGATAACTTCCAAGGAAACGAATTTGGGTATGCTTGAAGTGAGTGATCAACAACAAAAATAGTTTCGGAGTTTAATAAAGTTAAAGCTTATAAGTCTGAGCAAATAAGAGGCCGAAGTGTTACATAAAGTTCCGAAATTACTTGAACAAGTTGAGTTCTGAAATAGGAACCAAACGTTAAGTGCGGAGTACTGAGCAGACTTTAACGTACAAAAGTTGTAACGCAATTACAATACTTGGAATTTCAGGGGGTCGCACTTCGCTGATGAAGACCCGACGAAAGAACCAGAAAAATCATGTAAGTTTATGCAGATACTACCAGCACTAAGTCCGATACCGTCAAAGAGGTGAAGAAGTAGTGAAGCAGAGTATACCAAGGTCTCCCAGCCCCCCAGCACGACACCGCTACACTGATGAAGTCTGGTAGCTCGGTGACGTCCAGAGTGGAGAGGCGTTCGCGTTGCAGCGAGTGGTGTCCTGGCGAAGTCTTATCCTGGGCTGCTCGCTGTGCGGGTACTGAGCTCTGGAGGTGGAGCGCAAGCCTTAGTGATTGCCTCGAGTAGTGACACCCCATGTATGATTGGCTCCAATCGATTTTCGCCGAAGTAGGAAATACATCGACAGAAAGAGACTGCAACACAAATAAATATTTAATGTACAATAATGGAATTTCGGAAATATATTTGCTAGGTTGCGACGTGCTGGGGTGGAGAAGAGTTTGCACGTCTTATTATTCTGACGGGTTTTGCATGAGAACGAGACATGCACCCGACCCCCTCCTTATCCATCACCTAATTAATTATGCGCACAACGGTAACGAAGGGAAATGATGGTGGACCCTGCTAGCTGGTAAAATAGGGATTACACACTCACAATAATTTAATAAAAATCGTAATTTACTCAGAGAAGAAAAAACAGCTTAAGCATAATAAACAACAGGAAATGGGATTCTCCATATATCTACGAAATGATTTGCGGCTTAAATATTACAATGATATTTAATATACATCAAAACATAAAGGCACATGATTATTGACACAAACCGTACGTTAAAGGATAGGGTATTCTGAACTATTACACGAATTAGAGTTGGCTCTAGATCAAGGGCTCCTACTCTCTGTGATGCAATAGCTTGACGATAATGACTGGAGGTCCTAATCAATCAAATACTACTCTGTCGACTGTAATGCAGTATCGTGATTAGTAGTGAGAGCTCTCACATGGAGAAACAAGCAAGGTGGACTTGTAGCAAAGCGAGCGCGCGTGCTGCTGAGAACTTCAGCATAAAATTAATAGCCCCCTACAATGCTGGAGAAGGCAAAATTCCTTACCAATCCTGAAATTTGCAGCCGGTCGTCGGTAGGCTGCTTTCTGATGATGCAGGCTCCGACCTCTGGTGTGCAGCAACTCTGTTTCAACCCCTGGCCTCAAAGACTGTCCAAGAATTCTACGTTTTGCCGAAAAAAGGTGCGACTAAGTCGCAAGACCATCTAACTCCGACGAAGATCAGATCCTGAATCCCCACTGCCCGCACAATGCAAGAGCGAAGCCAACACTGCTCAACTCCCTACTCTCCTCGAAAACCACCAATCAGCATTCAGTGCTGATTCCAGAATTCCCCCACACTGTCTCAGATCATCACTTGTGCCAAAAGCGACTGTTCCCTCCAATTTCGAGCAGGGCATTATGACGTCAACTACCCTCAGTTTAAGTTGACCAATCATGCCTCTGCCATTCAGCTGAGGGCACTGAACGTGCCGTTTGACTGGCTACAAAAACAACCTGCCTAGACCACCGGCATTCCGGCGCCAGACAGTCAAACCCAGCAGGGCACGGTCGACAAGTACTCTCAGAATCAAGACCACAAAGCAGTCAGTCGGCGCCAGGAGTCTTCATTCCAGACGCGCCGGAACGCAAAAAACACATAAACTGCGGCAACACTCATACGTCTCGCAGTTCGTTCGCCCTGCGTACAGTAGGCGAAGCTCGACCGCCGTCAGTCGTTCCGCCAGGCACTTAAGCCCACTGTACGAACCCCTCAGAATTTGGGGAAGTGCAGCCCCTAACCGGAAATGCAGTGTGCAGCGTTCTCCGATGCTCGCCTCGCAGAGGCCACCCAGGGAAGTAACCGAACATACATAGGAATCAAGTGAAAAGTATTTTTGAGCTCTCAGTACAAATACTCTTATTACAATAACCGTAATCGGTCTGTTACCACCGTGCAACGACATAGAACATTAATAAAATTGATGAAAATGAGAGGTGACATGCAAAAGAGGGCATCGAACCTCTCATTACCCTTCAGTCACTTTAGATTATTTTTGGTAGTGGTTGACTCACTTGACAGAGGTAGTGTGTCAATCACTCAAAAAGAATTAGTCTAAACAGTTTCCAAAATGTCACAACAAATTGGCAGATTAAATTGGAAATTGATGACAAAATGAAAGGTGCAATTTTTCTTATGACTTTGCCGACATCTTACATTAACGAATAAGTCACACTCAACACAGATTCACCCTCAGGGAGCCCACTGTCATTCATGGACACACTCACACAGTCATACAAATGTTGAACACTTTTGACCTATTGGATCTGACCTATTGGATCTGAAAGCTTCTCATTAAGGTAACATTTACGAATTATCTACTGGTGCCCAACTCAAACACACACATACTTCTGCATGCTGCGGCCGAAGTGGCCGCGCGGTTAAAGGCGCTGCAGTCTGGAACCGCAAGACCGCTACGGTCGCAGGTTCGAATCCTGCCTCGGGCATGGATTTTTGTGAAGTCCTTAGGTTAGTTAGGTTTCACTAGTTCTAAATTCTAGGGGACTAATGACCTCAGCAGTTGAGTCCCATAGTGCTCAGAGCCATTTGAACCATTTCTGCATGCTGCCAAAAAGACAAACAATATTTCTATGCTTCATGGTTGAAACATTTTACCACACTCATGCCGTTTCCCTGAACAGAATGTGTGATAATCATTTTTTTTAGCGTGATGGATTGACTGATGTTCCATTCACCATTAACCTGAATTGTAACTGTAGATACCCCGCTCACACACACAAACAAAAATACTCTCGTGTCACTATAGCATATTATTGTGTATAATATTTTGTAACTATTGACACATACACAATAAATTTGTACACGTAGTGACAATTGACAGGCATCAACAATAAGTGAGATAGGGAGATGTAATGTACACAAAAAAGACAGAAATTTTGTGTGTATACCTGTGTGATCGAAGATTATGTGACATAGTGTGCATCACAAAAAAAACCTTGTTCCAAAATGACATGATGATAGGAACCAGGATATCTTTAACATGAACATCTATATATAAAAAAGGAAGGCTGGAAGTTGTAAAACAAAACAATATACATGTAGTTGACATTGTATTTCCAGTTTTTAGTC
The DNA here is from genome assembly GCF_021461395.2 of Schistocerca americana. NCBI lineage: Eukaryota > Metazoa > Arthropoda > Insecta > Orthoptera > Acrididae > Schistocerca > Schistocerca americana. The sequence goes on from NC_060119.1 coordinate 256,941,054, forward strand.
TCTGAAATAACATCCCTCACACATCACACAAGGAATCGCGCAACAAAGGAACATTACCGCACTTGTCTGTGGAGTGGGATGGTGGTTCCTGGTGTGGAGAAAGGAGCGTATGTTCGAAAAAGTGAGACTAGTGGTGTGGGCCACCAGTTTAATGTTTCTCGGAACCAGTCGCGGCATCCGGAAGTACACTACTGGCCAATAAAATTGCAACACAAAGAAGAAATGCAGATGATAAACGGGTATTCATTGGATAAATATATTATACTAGAGTTCACATGTGATTACATATTCACGCAATTTGGAAGCATAGATCCTGAGAAATCAGTACCCAGAACAATCAACTCTTGCCGTAATAACGGCCTTGATACACCCGGACATTGAGCCAAACAGAGCTTGGATGGCGTGTACAGGTACAGCTGCCCATGCAGCTTCAACACGGTACCACAGTTCATCAAGAGTAGTGACTGGCGTATTGTCACGAGCCAGTTGCTCGGCCACCATTGACCAGACGTTTTCAATTGGTGAGAGATCTGGAGAATGTGCTGGCTAGGGCAGCAGTCGAACATTTTCTGTATCCAGAATGGCGCGTACAGGGGAAATATGCGGTCGTGCCACGGGTCGTAACGCATCGGAAATGTAACGTCCATGGTTCAAAGTGCCGTCAATGCGAACAAGAGGTGACCCCATACCATCACGCCGTGTGGTACGCCAGTACGGCGATGACGAATACACGCTTCTAATGTGCGATCACCGCGATGTCGCCAAACACGGATGCGACCATCATGATGCTGTAAACAGAACCTGGATTCATCCGAATAAATGATGTTTCGCCATTCGTGCAACTAGATTCGTCGTTGAGTACACTATCGCAGGCGCTCCTGTATGTGATGCAGCGTCAAGAGTAACGGCAGCCATGGCCTCCGAGCTGATAGTCCATGCTGCTGCAAACGTCGTCGAACTGTTCGTGCAGATGGTTGTTATCTTGCAAATGTCCCCATCTGTTGACTCAGGAATCGAGACGTGGCATCACGATCCGTTACAGCCATGCAGATAAGATGCCTGTCATCTCGACTGCTAGTGATACGAGGCCGTTGGGATCCAGCACTGCGTTCCGTATTACGCTCCTGAACCCACCGATTCCATATTCCAACACGAGCAGCAATGTCGCGATACGATGAACCGCAATCGCGATAGGCTACAATCCGACCTTTATCAAAGTCGGAAACGTGATGGTACGCATTTCTCCTTCTTACACGAGGCATCACAACAACGTTTCCCCAGGCAACTCCGGTCAACTGCTGCTTGTGTATGAGAAATCGGTCGGAAAGTGTCCTCATTTGAGCACGTTGTAGGTGTCGCCACCGGGCCAACCTTGTGTGAATGTTCTGAAAAGCTAATCATTTGCATATCACAGCATCTTCTTCCTGTCGGTTAAATTTCGCGTCTGTAGCACGTCATCTCCGTGGAGTAGCAATTTTAATGGCCAGTAGTGTAATTTCCATTTTTTATGTCAGTTTGTGTTATATAACAAGGACGATAGGTGGTTTTCGAACTGCATATAGATCAACGCGCCATCATGAATACAGTGAAATTACTTGTGACATGTCGTAAACGATGATGTTTCGACAGAGCGCTTGCCGCTGTTAATCATTGGTTTTGTATGTGGTTAGTTCAATAATCAGTTCATGCAACGCACTCACCAAGTGGACGATGATTAATAGATAGTTGTGAAATCTTTTATAGAACAAGAATTTAAGAATGCTTGATGTGTTACGGTTACAGTCACTTTTTGCCTTCCTGGGATTCGAACCCGGCACCTATCGCCAATGAGAGTGATAAGGCTTTGAAAATGACACTTCTTGCAATAATTTTGAGTTCACAGGCATGATGAATGTCTCAGGTGTTCCCTGGTATTTCTAGTATCGTGGTATTAATATATATCTAGAGTTATCATGATACAGAGCAGTGTTTTCTAGTGGTCACTCGCGGTAATCATACTGTATAGTTAAATAACTGGACCAAACGAGATTAGAGCAACTGTAAAACACTTACATTATGTGAACTGTTTGCAAATCAGGCAAAACGTAATTCAGGTCGTTCGGATACTTTTGAGCATGATAGTACATTTTGCGTAAATATCGCAGAGACAAGGGATATTAGAGCTCTTGTGAAGGTACCTACAACAGTCTTTTGTCCCTCACTCCACCTGCGAGCGCAATGGAAAGGAAATTACTGGTAGTGGTACTATATGGTACCTCCGCCATACATCGTACGGTGGCTCGTGGATTATATACGCAAAAATAAGTGTAGAGGGAATAACGCCTCAGAAATCAACTGGCATGCCCAATGGAGCACCGTAGGTGTGGCTATGAACATCGATGTCGATCCAGATCCCAGCGTCGACATCTGGTCTCTGCTCTTGACGAAGGATGGGCACCCATTCCACCACATAAATTTAGACTCCTCACAGGAAGCGTCCCCAGAAGAGTTCGTCAAAAAAGTGAGGGGTGGACACACGCCATACCAGTGTCCACTAATAAGTCCTCAGATAGTGTGTATTCAATATACACAACGATGACATGCTCAAATTGTGTGACACGAGTGAAAAGAAGCCGAATGGAACGCATTGAATCGCATCTATTTTCGAGATTCGTAGCTGGCTCCGACCAAACATTCTTGATTCAAAAGGTTTGTTCCAAGATCTCTAGCACTCTTTGGTTATTAAAGAGAGCAATACCGTAAATTTTTTATGAGAATTAACTGCTGCACCTATTGACTGTCGGGCTAATAGACCCAACAACAACCAAGAAACATCAGACATCGACATATTATTGCGTGTTTAAGTGATACGATTGGATTTTCTATTGACATGTCTTGTTCTGGAATATTTCTTGCATTGGCTGGTATAACCCATTCTGAGATGTCAAGGAATCGTCAGATTGGTAGTGGAAACAACTGGGAGGGAGAAGGGGAGGCAGGAACTCGTAGACGAAAACATAGACTTGACTACAATAAACTGGGTGTTCTGGATGTAGGCTGCAGTCGTTATGCAGCGATTCCGTCTTAGGTCCAGAGACAACAAAAACAAGAACGAATCTTAAATGTCAGATTTACTAGTTTCCGGAAAAAGAATATACGGATCAATGTTTCCTTACCTTTCTCGAGTATTATTCAGTTCACAATAACGTGCTAATAGTTTATTCTACTTTCCATAACAATAAAAAAGATTTATTCACTGCAATCTTATTCATTTGCTGTGTGATTTAAGGACGTGTTGGAAGGAGTATCTATTCAGTTTATCACGCAAAACTTGTAACATATTACCTTTAATCGATTCAATTGAGTATTATGAAGAAACACATCTGATCTCGATGTAATAATATGAACATCATATTTTCGTTCGTCTTTTATACAAAACAAACGGGTTTCTTTCGGGTCCTTTGCACACTTTTTCTCATCTTCTTTCGTAAGAGTAAGACGCCCGTATTGTAACTCTTCCGCTAATCGTTAATAATTATCATATTTTGAGATACAATGAGTTAACATTCATTACAGAGACAGTTCAGCCAGAACCGTATGACCACCTACTTTATAGTATGCCCACCTCTCTGCGACGCTTCGTGGCACGGACGCAATGACGAATTGGTAAGTGGCTGGAGGGGGTTGGCACCACATCTGCACACACAAGTCACCTGATTCCCTTGAATTCCGGGGGGTGAGAGCTCTGATGCCACGTTCAATAACATTGAAAATGTGTTCGATTGGGTTCAGACACGACGATTAGAGAGCGAACATATCAATTGGAACTCGCAACCATGTTCGTAGAACCACTCCATCAACTCCTGGCCTGATGATATGGAGCATTATCTTGTGCCACTATGAACATGAACGTTATGAATGAATACACAAGGGATGCAACCAGTGCACGGCACTTCTTGGCCCCCATGTTCCCTTGCACGAGCTCCACGTGACACACGGATGTCCACGTTAACGTTCCCCGAGCATAATGCAGCCGCCGATAGCTTGTTTCCGTGTCGCAGCACAGGTGTCATGGAGCTGTTCCCATGAAAGACAACAGATTCGCGCCCTCCAATCGGCATGACGAAGGAGGTATCTGGATTCATCAGACCATGCAACGCTATGCCACTGCGCCAACATCGAGTGCCGATGGTCACGTGCCCATTTCCGTCGTAGTTGCCGATGTGATGTTAGCATTGGCACATGCATGGGTCGTCATATGCGGAGGCCCATTGTTAGGAGAGTACGGTGCACTGTGTGTTCAGACACACTTGTACTCTTCGCGGCGTTAAAATCTGAAGTTGTGTATTGTGTGTGTATTGAACCGGGGACCTAGAAAAGACGGAGAGGCTTCGTTCCGGAACCCAGGGTTATTGTGCAGTTCGATCCCCAGTGGACCCCCTGGGAACTTCTCATACCAGACGAGCGTAACCCCAATGTTTGCGAGGTGGAGTAATAATGGTGTACGCGTGCGTGTAGTCAGTGTTTGCGCAGCAATCGCCGACATAGTGTAACAGCGGCGGAATAAGGGGAATCAGTCCGCATTCGCCGAGGCACATGGAAAGCCGCCTTAAAAACCATCCACAGGCTGGCCGGTGCCCGCATCTCGTGGTCGTGCGGTAGCGTTCTCGCTTCCCAGGCCCGGGTTCCCGGGTTCGATTCCCGGCGGGGTCAGGGATTTTCTCTACCTCGTGATGGCTGGGTGTTGTGTGATGTCCTTAGGTTAGTTAGGTTTAAGTAGTTCTAAGTTCTAGGGGACTGATGACCATAGATGTTAAGTCCCATAGTGCTCAGAGCCATTTGAACCATTTTGAGCTGGCCGGCACACCGGACCTCGCCACTAATCCACCGGGCGGGTTCGTGCCGTCGACGGGCACGCCATCCCGCTCGAGAATCAGCGCGTTAAACCGCGTGGCTAGCTGGGCGGGCAAATCTGAAGTTAGTTGCGCTATAGGTCTCCACCTGTCCTGTTTTACCAATCTGCCCAGCCTACATATCGACATCAGTGAAGAGGAGTGCCTGCCCATCCCCACGACGTCTGGACATGGTTTCACCTTGGTTTCGACACATACTGAACCCTCACCACTGCACTCCTCGAGCATCCGACGAGTCGTGCAGTTCCCGAAATGCTCGTGTCGAGCCTCCCTGCCACACAGTCTGCCCTCAGTCAAACGCAGAAAGAACGCGCGCCTGCCGCATTCTACACACGGACAGCACGCTCACTGACACTACATACACCGTGCGTGGGTCTGACTAGCAGTCATTCCTCGTCAGGTGACGCTGCTATCGACTGGACTAGTTTATATCGATAGCAGGTCGGTTGTCATACTGTTCTGGCTGATCAGTGTATACCCGTCATGTATCGTTGCAGGCTGCTGTGGCCGAGCGGTTGTAGGTGCTTCAGTCCAGCTGGGCGGGATTGCTACGGTCACAGGTTCGAATCCTGCCTCGGGCACAGATGTGTGTCATGTCCTTAGGTTAGTTAGGTTTAAGTGGTTCTAAGTTCTAGGGGACTGATGAACTCAGATGTTAAGTCCCATAGTGCTCAGAGCCATTTGAACCATTTGAACCATCATGTATCGTTAATTATCTGTATAAGTACTTTCTATGTTTCACCTATTTATTTCCACTGTGTAGCATAAGTTCAGTGATGTGATGATTGCGCGCCATCTGCGTCGTACCACTTGCTTAATGACATCATGTGTTTTAGAACAATTATACATGCCCCGCACCGGGAGCCGGCCGCGGTGGCCGTGCGGTTCTAGGTGCTCCAGTCCGGAACCGCGCTGCTGCTACGGTCGCAGGTTCGAATCCTGCCTCGGGCATGGGTGTGTGTGATGTCCTTAGGTTAGTTAGGTTTAAATAGTTCTAAGTTCTAGGGGACTGATGACCACAGCAGTTGAGTCCCATAGTGCTCAGAGCCATTTTGCACCGGGACATATTTCGTCCTACATTTTCACAGAGTCACTCATCGCCCAATTTATCACTATCGAACAACGATATGTGCGTCAAAATTATTCAGAATAGGACCAAAAAACGGTAACATGCATAATGTCAGTTGTAGTGGGAATTTTGTTCAAAACATGTTTAATTCAAAATTAAGAAGCTTCACTTCCCTCCCGCTACAGCAGAACAATTAACATTCCACGAGAATCTTGTTAACATTATCGAGAGCTATATTAGAAATTATTTAAAAATATTACTTGAGGGTACAGGGGAAATGTCCGTAGTTGTAATGAAAAAGGAGTCATCACTCCGGAAGCTGGTCCGAGTACCTTGGTAGTTTAGTAGGCATTTTCCTACTGCTTACCCCAACATTTTAACTGATTTATTAGTCAGATTAACAAGGAATACGAGCCATGCCTTGACTTCGCATTGCTCACATTATCGAATTATTACCGGAAGTGAAAGAAGCGATACGTAAAATGGTTCAAATGGCTCTGAGCACTATGGGACTTAACTGCTGTGGTCATCAGTCCCCTACAACTTAGAACTACTTAAACGTAACTAACGTAAGGACATCACACACATCCATGCCTGAGGCAGGATTCGAACCTGCGACCGTAGCGGTCGAGCGGTTCCAGACTGTAGCGCCTAGAACCGCACGGCCACTCCGGCCGGCAGCGATAGGTAAAGAAAACGTCCTTGCACCAATACCAGATTGAAGCTTGGACCTTTGTGTATGTTGTGTGACACTTACCCATTGAACCGACGATCACTGTGAAATAATAATAAATTTACACTTCTATTAATTAGTGAAACAGACCGTCTTTCACAAATAACGTTATTAACTTTCTGTGGTGTTAACACTTATACACAATTATAAGATTAAATATTGTTGGTGCTTCTGCAATGGCAGTTCTCGCGTCCGTCGGTCGTCGTAATTTAATGTATATATTATTATTGTTATTATTATTTTTTTTGATTGTTGCCGACTTACGTGGTGGGCCTTAATAAAAATGATATTTAAGTTGAACAATGTAATAAACTTTTCATATAAATTTCCTCGGCTAGTCAGTTGACGTTAAAGCAAAAGATCTTTAGTTATTAATTACAATTGCGGCCCACACACGCGCGAGAGTATTTTCTTACCTCCGTTAACCATTGTATTGTAGTCAGAGTCCTGGCTCTGGGTCTCGGCTATGGTACTGAAAATAAGAATCTTAAAGCTAAGTATTTCTGCAACTTCGTGCGGCTGTGGAGAAAAATTGATATTATGCTAATAGCGGGCGAGTTTTCCGCTTCCGCTAATTTTTCATAAGTTAATATCGCCACGTAATGGCGTCGTTGGCTGCATCGGCCGCTGCGATTGTTGAGCTGTAAATTACTTGAATGCAGGTTAATTCAAGGAAGGCGGACATGAAATCGGGATCACCTCTTACAAATTAAAAGTGCACAATAAATTTAAATCAGTATATTATATGCTTAACTCATACAAATATGCTTACATTCGTCAGCACACGCAAGATGTCCCTCTAGACACATTCAAGACAAAAGAGGAAGTAAGGTCGACTAAAAAATTAACAAAAGAGTGTAACTGGGCTTCTCTTTAGATCATTCTGTCATAAATTATTTCTTTGCAATCTAAACCTACACAGAGAAATTATTATTTTACGGCTACATGAAAAAAAAAATCTCTTACAAATTATGAATGTCTTCTTTATAAATATTGTCTTTTCGTAATATGGCACTGGGGACGCTATATTGCCCCCCGAAATGTTTATGTCATAAAAAATGTTCGTGTTTTTGACATAAATATTTCCTCTTTCATGTCCACCGTGTCCACACGCAGATTTTTCTTTCACAGTTTACATATGTCACATCGTATATTTAAAGCGTTAAATTACTGAGGTGTGTTGTCCACAAAGTGTAATACAGATGAGGTTCAAGGTATACAACCACGAGTTAGTCCGGAATATTTGAAGTCCCAGGGGTGTCAACTGTTCGCTCCCCATTTGGCGCGGCCGTAGGGAAACCTGGGGAAAACCTCGGCGGAGCGACAGACTAACTGCTTTGGTCACTTTCACTTAATTGTTTCTGGAATGTCATTGGAGTACAGGATGTGCATACAAATATTTTTGTTGCACTATGCAAAAAATGAGGTCATTATAACAATTGATTGTGGTGTCGTTGATGATCTACGCCGCGACGTTTGGCTCGCGACGGCGTCGGTTGGTGTGTTCGGTGCTCGGCGTTCGCGGCGACTGCGGAGAGGTCAACGCCCGCTCGACGCCAGCGTGTGTCTCGCCGTCGCGAAACGTCAGAATCAGCTGATCGGCTGCACCGTTGGCGATGCGCTTCTGTCTCGGCCGGGCGTGGCGGAGTGGGATGATATCCGCCCCCCGCTCTTGTTGGTACGAGTCAGCTCTGCTACGCATCTCCGACGTAGTACATGAAACACACACACAACCAACGTAATATTTGTTTCCCGCTGCAGATGGTTACGCTAGTGGGAAAGGAGCATTTATTAGTGCGGCAGTTGTTGTTAAGTTTTCGCCAGTTTCCGAGTGTCAAGCTAGCACTGTCTTGCAGAAAACATGACATGGACCTTCTCCCGTGAATGCAGTTTTGATGCAATACTGTTTCCATTACACGTCAGTTTTGTCTTGATAAAATTATTTATGTTTTCGCCGCACTCGCAGGCACTGGTGAGTGTCCCAATACGAGCTTAGCACAAACATTCGCCGTTTCTGCGGTCGCTGTTTTGCAACAGTCCACGCATCGCATTCCAATTTCGCATTATTGTGCTCACTGAAACTACAGTCTGTTCCAAAAATATTGACTGTGGGTTCACTTCACGTTAACAGTTCACATTTATAGTAAATTCACAGTTTTTCGTGCGTAATATTGGCGTTTGGCGTCTTCACCGCTGTTGAACGTTCAATACTAGCACTTCACTGTCCATATCACAGTTTCACCTTCACAGTTTTTCACACTGCTTAAAGTAACTGTTTCGATTAGTTCACAAACACTAATGTATTTCGTTCAGTCTGAACTGGATTTTGGCTAGTGCTGGATTTTACCAGTCTCTCGCACTAATTGTCTCTTTTCATTTTCCACTTAGAGTCGTACTTGCCTTCAGATTTTTTGACTATACAATTGTATTTCCGTCTCATCTGAGGTAAGTCCCCATGTCATGTCTGCCCACTCATTGCGTACTTGCTCTCCAGAGCCAGGCTCGACTTTACAAAACTTTGCCTCTCGCATTATTGTAGACATTTTATAATCTAGGCCTAGCGTGCAAGTTCCTAGATTAATGTTAGATTTGTGACTTTTGTTTGCACTACAAATTCGTGCAAATCTCTGCCTTAGCAGATGGCAATATATTTTAACAGTGCATAGCGGTAGTCGCGTTTACTGATTTGCTTTGTACCTTGTCCATAACACATGAGGTACCTTGGGTGATGTACACCCTGCACTCATGTTGTTTAGTAAATTATGATTGAGCATATTTCAAGATCGGTATAGACATAAATACATGAAACGACTTATACACTATAATTTCGAATTTCATAAGTTGCGTTACTACTACAGTTCAAAAATATTCATGACACACTAATGAAAAAATTCTTTCATCGTTACATGCTATTGAATTTTCTCTTTTTTAAATATTTTTAAAGCATTTTTAAACATGAAGTTTGCAAATTAATCTTAAACCTACGTTCATTTTTTCCTTCAAAATACAATTGCTTGAAAATATTATTATTCCTTAACGTCTACAAAATTGAATCGCACTAATCTTGTGTGCCTCATTGTCTTTAAATGTTACACTAAAATCTTAACATTTACACACAGAAAAAATACACTATAAACTTAACCTACTACACACAAATGTAAAAGTTACTCTACTGAGCGAACTTCTTTAAGTCTCTGTAAGTATTTTTTCTTATTTCCTTGGTAACTGCCTCCTTATTTGACCACGGAATGGTGTAGTTTGCGTGACAGAAAGTATCGTGAGGTACCACTTCGATGTTATAGGTGTAGCCCTCGATAACACCGGGTTTTTCCGAAAACACATTCTCATAATCTGTAAGTAGCTGAGTCAATTCGTTTTGTTGTGCTTCAGTCAAATGTTCTGACTCCCTAACTTTCATTGCTATCAGTTTCCTTTTTTCCTCTCTGTCTTCAGTAATAAACTCCTTATAACATGCTTGTCTTGTACTTAAGTCAGAATATAAATTCATTACCTGTATTCCTTCGAATCTCGTTTGAAAGCTCCGGCAATATTTACCGTGCACTTCCCGTGTCCTCAACAACGGCAAAATTACACGTCTATCCTCATTCATAAGGCTTACTTCCCCGCACAAGAGGTCGATTTTTGCGTCCCTCTGGCGTAAAAATTCCATGCCCAGGATGCAAGCAACACCTAATCCCTTAACTACTAGGAACGAGCTTTTCATTGCTTCATTTCCTACCGTAAACTCGACTTGCACCTGGTGCTTTATGATATGAGATTGTGCACCTATTGCACCTGTAACACGACAATTCTTCACTGGCAATACTGGTATTCTATCATTTTGACTCAAGTACTTGTAAAAATTTGCACTCATGACATTGGTTGACGCACCGGTATCGACTATTATCTGTATTGGTGCTCCATACATATCTGCTTGCAATATAGCCTGCACAACACTTTTGTCGGTTCGGTTACACTTCTGCGGTATGTCTACAAGTTCCTTTTCTATTTTTGTTCCTTCATTGTATCTCAGCATACAAAGTTTATGGCTGTCATCCGTGAATGTGCCCTCACTACACCATCCTGCAGCCAACAACGGAGAGCGTATTGTGGCTGTCTTTAGTTTAACGGATGAGCATTAGTGGGTTGACAGTTGTCTGTCACTTCCACTAACCTCACATTGTGATTCTGGTTGTTGTTGTTGCTACAGTTGGGTTGGCCACCCTGCCTCCCCGATGGTGTATTTTGATATTGTGTATGGCTCTGGTTTTGCGGTGGTCGGTTGTAACTTCCTGACATGTTCTGTGATGGACCTGGGTTGGCGTTCCATTGTGGCGCTGTGTTTTGTTGCCACTGTGGTGTCGGTTCGTTACGACCACGCCACTGGTTTCGGTTGTTCCGCCATTGCGGATTGCCGTTACCATTATATCCATTACTCATGCGTCCATCATGATGTCTCTTTCGATTTTGACGATTATAACCGTTGCCGTTATAACCATTGCCATTGTTTGTGCCTCGATTCTGTTGCCGGTGCTCTTGCCTATTCCCGTTACCAGTTGGTACTAAGTTACTACCGTTACTGTGGCTGCTATTGTAATCGGCTTTGTGTTGATTATAGCCTGCATGGTTCCACTTGTTTTCGGTTTTCATATCTTCGATCAATAGGTCAACAGAATCCACTATTTCCATGAATTGTTCTATATCGTATTCCGGCACATTGATGAAATATCTTTTAATTTCACTGGGCAACTTCATTTTTATTAATCTGATTATGTCACGATCGGACATTGGCTCGTCCCAGTACCTGGTTTTGTTTATATACTTTTCGAAATATTTGCGTAACGTTCCCATCTTAGGATTGTACATTTCTGGACTGTACAACTCCTTTCGTAGTCTTTCTTGGACGCTATCGGACCAGAATTTTTGCAAGAATGCACCTTCAAACTGTTGCATCGTTAGACATTTTTCGGACACGTCGGTGGCCCACAGTGCCGCGTCACCTTGAATAAAGGAGACCACGAACTGTATTCTTTGTCTTTCCGTCCATGTCCTGGGAAACACATTCCTGAAGCTCTTAATAAATACAACAGGGTGGACATTTCGTTTTTCGCTATTGAAGGGTTGGAATGTCCTGTGTTTTATTACATTGTCCTCTTTTTTACACATCTGATTGCTACATTCTGGGACATTCATCACTTCGTGATGTGCGCTGCACGGTATCGCGTGTTGCTCGTGCTCATAATTCGCATTAGGTTGCGGTTGCGCACTCGCACCCTGGCTACCGTCAGCGTTATTATAGTAATCAGTACGCGGAGTCTGATTCATGATCTGTCCGCCACTGTTTACATTGCTTTCCAACGCAGACAGTCTCCGCGCGACCTCCTGTTGCCAATTTGGCAACTCCGCAGTCACACGGGACTTAATCTGTGTTAATTCGGCATGTAGTGCGGCAGCGCTGGCGTCAATATTTACACTCGCGGCCGCAGTCGCTTGTTCTACAGCTGTTTTTACGTCGCTTTCAATCTTTGCAGATATCTCGCGATCCTTTACTTCTAGCCATTCATTTAATTCTTCTTCTACTTTTTGAGCTTGCACTTCCAAATATGCGTCAATACTTTTCCGTGCATCTATCTCCACATTATCCACGCGGTTGGTTAAGGTCTGGACATTGTCTTCTAGCCTAGCCTGCGATATCTTTAATTTTTGCATCTCGCCGGCTAAGCTTTGCACAAGATCGGGTATTTCTTTGTACGCGTCCCGCATCTCGGCTAGTTCGCTTTGGATCCTATCTAGTTTTGCTTCATTGCGCTGCTCTTGCTCACGTAGCATCTGAGCCAGTTTCTGATCTCTTTCCCTATCTCTTTCTTCTAACCTGCGCAGAAATTCTGCAAATGGGTCTACAATCGGTGAGCATACTGGTGCCCCGCTTAATCTAGCACTCGATTGGCCCCCCTGCCCAGGCAGTGGAGTTGTTACTCTATTCCCATTCTGCCGTGGAGCGTCATTCACCGTCCACAGATCCTCGCCCCCCGCTCCGGAAATTATGTTATCCGAGGCGGTGGCTTGGGACTCGTTTACATATTGCAAATGATCCTCACTTTCCATATTAACAGAATTTTGTTCTTCTGGTACGGATGCTTTAGGTTGTCCTATCTTACCCATACTAAATTCACTTTAAGCCACTGACGAATCTTTAACACTGATACACACACGATTAATTATCCCCTCCAAAAATAAACACATAAATACACAAAACGAATAATTATCCCTCCAAAAATAAACACATAAATACACAAAACACCGAAGGTATCTCATGTGCACATGGGTTCGATATTCCGCACAGAGCTACACAGGATGCTTGCACAATAGGCCTTACCTTACTTATTTTTCTTTCTCGCAATCCTTTTTCTTTTCTACACTTTTTCCTCTCCAGATCTCCTCAGGGTGTGGTTTTGTTGTTGTACATGTAAAAGAATTCATACAAGCATTAATATTTTACAACAATTAGACACATACATAATTACATTCATTACAATAGAATCATATTAATCGGGCCCCAAAGTTGCGGCGCCAATCTCGCGTCCGTCGGTCGTCGTAATTTAATGTATATATTATTATTGTTATTATTATTTTTTTTGATTGTTGCCGACTTACGTGGTGGGCCTTAATAAAAATGATATTTAAGTTGAACAATGTAATAAACTTTTCATATAAATTTCCTCGGCTAGTCAGTTGACGTTAAAGCAAAAGATCTTTAGTTATTAATTACAATTGCGGCCCACACACGCGCGAGAGTATTTTCTTACCTCCGTTAACCATTGTATTGTAGTCAGAGTCCTGGCTCTGGGTCTCGGCTATGGTACTGAAAATAAGAATCTTAAAGCTAAGTATTTCTGCAACTTCGTGCGGCTGTGGAGAAAAATTGATATTATGCTAATAGCGGGCGAGTTTTCCGCTTCCGCTAATTTTTCATAAGTTAATATCGCCACGTAATGGCGTCGTTGGCTGCATCGGCCGCTGCGATTGTTGAGCTGTAAATTACTTGAATGCAGGTTAATTCAAGGAAGGCGGACATGAAATCGGGATCACCTCTTACAAATTAAAAGTGCACAATAAATTTAAATCAGTATATTATATGCTTAACTCATACAAATATGCTTACATTCGTCAGCACACGCAAGATGTCCCTCTAGACACATTCAAGACAAAAGAGGAAGTAAGGTCGACTAAAAAATTAACAAAAGAGTGTAACTGGGCTTCTCTTTAGATCATTCTGTCATAAATTATTTCTTTGCAATCTAAACCTACACAGAGAAATTATTATTTTACGGCTACATGAAAAAAAAAATCTCTTACAAATTATGAATGTCTTCTTTATAAATATTGTCTTTTCGTAATATGGCACTGGGGACGCTATACAGTGAAGCACTTCGCTTTACGACACCTAATCGCAGAATGTCCCCGTTGAAAGTGTAAGCTGCTGACAGGATAATAGGCGTAAGGTGGCAATGGAGATGGAGTAGGAAAATTAGGGCTTAACAACCCGTGTTTTTAGTAATTTCTTAGGAACAAAGGTTCACAATTCCTCATCTTATTTTAGGAGTTACGTAGTGCAGCTATATTTCCAGAGACATCGGATCAATATGGGTAATGATTTGTTTTTCGCAATTTCGATGTCATTTATAAAGGAGCCTTTATCATCGGCCCTATAAAGAGCAGACTTAAGTTAAGTTACTCCTAATTTTCCTTACACAACTGCCTTCGCTTTGGAATTATAATCACTGTATAGAGTATTCCACATGAAAAAGTTGTAAGTAGGCTGTTTAGGTTTTTTGTTGGTAACGCCACGTAGCGCTCTATATGAAAATCACTGACTGTGCTGTGTGAAGGCTGTGGTTGGTTAACATTGTTGGAGTATATGCTGTTGTAGTGTTAGGGAGTTGGCTGTTAGCAGCGCGTAGAGTTGCGCAGTTGGAGATGAGCCGCCAGCAGTGGTGGATGTGGGGAGAGAAATGGGGGAGTTTTGACAGCGGATGATCTGGACGTGTGTCCATTAGAGACAGTAAATTTTTAAGACTGGATGTCATGAACTGATATATATATTATGACTTTTGAACACTATTAAGGTAAATACATTGTTTGTTCTCTATCAAAATCTTTCATTTGCTAACTATGCCTATCAGTAGTTAGTGCCTTCAGTAGTTTGAATCTTTTTATTTAGCTGGCAGTAGTGGCGCTCGCTGTATTGCAGTAGTTCGAGTAACGAAGATTTTTGTGAGGTAAATTATTTGTGAAAGGTATAGTTTAATGTTAGTCAGGGCCATTCTTTTGTAGGGATTGTTGAAAGTCAGATTGCGTTGCGCAAAAAAATATTGTGTGTCAATTTAGTGTTGATCAGAATAAGTAGAGAGTAATGTTTGAGTACGTTCAGTTTTGCTCAGCTGTTTGCAAATCAAATAATTTAAGAGGTTTATCAGCACAGTACTTCATTAAAATTTCTAAGGGGACGTTACAAAGTATTCACTGGTCTTTTTTTAGTTCATTTTTCTAGATTCCTGTCGTCTTTTCCAGGCGTCTCCGTGCTATTGAAATCTCAATACGTCTATATAAATATTATCTACATTTATCGGTTGCATAGAATTTGCTGCAGCAGTTGACGTAGATATTTCTCTGATGCCCTCGCCAATTCAGACACCGCTGTTAAGATTTTTGGGCACAATGATGCTGTGTCATCGAGAAACTGGAAAAGACGCAACATTACCTCTACGGCGTGTCGGCGCCAGTCTTGGCTGTTCTTCATATACCTCGCACCGACGGAAGATTGTACTGCCCGTTGCGTCTCCTATTCAAAGGATATCGTACGTAGAGTAGTAAACTGCCAGAGAAGCACTCACTTACTTGACAAGACTAATGTTACCCCCAAAAATATTCTTATAGGTCTGACATTTCTCAATATCTGATTTTTAAGTCAGCTATCCAATCCAAAAGCGTCGTAAGGCACTGTAAACTTGCATTTAATTGTACAAATGTCAGTAAAAAGGATGTTGAGGACACCGTGGTCTTCGAAGTGACAGTCTTTTCACTTTCGTAAAAGCGCACTCTCACTGAATGGCTGCTACGTGGATTCAGGATTCCCTCAAGAAACATGTAAGAATTCTTAGCTTTGGCCACAGTGCACACGTTTCAGAACACTTCATCCTAGTAACCCAACTATCCATCTCGTATGGGAATCATGATACGTGAGGAATACCAGCGCAAAAATGCAGTCTTTCCGCTCTTGGTATGACGTAAGCTGCTGCGACAGGCTCCAGCTGGCGCTCGCCCCATTTGAAACTGGTGCCCTGGGACGGCGACGGGGAGGGCAGGGCACCGCGACACGGAGACTTCCTTCTCTGCTCCTGCCGTGTGGACGACCGCTCATACTGACTCTTTGAACCTTTCTTCAGTTTACATTACTTTCTACACCGTGTTTTCCTACATTTAATAGGGTGTCCGTTATCTCTTCCAGTTAGAGGTGATCGCGTGGAGTAAAAATTTTGGGAAACAGGAAGGCTTCGACATTAGAAGGGGTGCCCTAGCGGAGAAATTACGTAGTAGCAAAACAGCGTACAGCTCTGCAGTTAATCGCGTTGCTGTTTTGTTTAATGACGATCTCTGGCCGCGCTTACAACAATCGACTGAAGTGTCGTGCTCCGTTGCCTAGCAATTACTTCCGTATTCTCTCGATTACTTGAAGTATCGTTACGAATACGCTCTCTGTGTTACAGTTGAAAGAAGCTTCAGTTCTAAGTATTTTTTGTTGGATTTTGTGTTTCGAGTGCAAGCAGCGAAACAATCTAACGCTCTTGGTGAGCTTTAAAAACTTTGAAAGAAGCCGACACCCAGCTTCAGAGTAGGTGCATCGCAACCTCAAGAGGTATGAGCCACATTGACTTAACTGTCATCTGTTTATTTACCATAGAGAATCATCTGTAGTTAAAATGACGTGTAAAATTTTAAATAATTGTGTGTGTAGTGGAGAATTTTTTTTTTCATAATGATACGTATGGTGGAGTGTAATGTGGTGTAGCTCACGTAATTAGTAACAGCATTCTCTATGAAACAGGGCACTGTTTTCATTTTTCGCGCAGTATCAGTGGTTAGGTGCCTGAGTTGTAGAGGTAGACTACCGTAATTAGTTTTTGACGATGTTCATGCACTTTCATCGTGTGTCTCAAATTTAGGCAATTTACAAGAATGGTTGCAAGCGATATGTATCAAATGCGCAACTGACACGGAGCAATACATCGACTGCGTTTACAGCGATGACGCGTAATCTGCGGCGAAGAATCTCACTTCGAGCGATATCGTTGACACATAACAACTGTTAAAGAACTTTGTTTTCAGTAGTCTCGTAGATATGACCAAAGCAGCTACGGTTACCTGTAGTGTTAATCTCACGCGGCGTGATTTGAGTCGCGGGTTGGGTAATTTTCAAGAATGATTGCCTATCGACGACGCGGTGTCCAAACGATATATATCGAACGTGCGGCCGTAAATCAATCATGCGACTCCGGTGGCGAGCGTTGTGATGAATTAGTTGTGATCGTCATTTCTGTCTGTTTCCCGTTGTTCCCGTAGTTGCTCTAAATTACATACCTCCGCGAATTATTTGTGAGATGCTAGGGAAACCCAGACGATTTGTGTCGGTAGTGAGTGGGGTGTCTGGTGTTTTTGATGTTTTTTCGGCGGATTATCTCACATGGAAAAATCTGATTCCATGTTTATCCAGCGTAGAAGATTGTTTGACTTTTTGTCGCAAATATGGAGTACTACCGGTCGAGGGAAGAAGGGACTGTGTAGACTGTGGTTGTGCGATGTTTGTTGTAATAACATAAGGTTTCCTTTCAGCACCGGTTAACGCCCGTAGTCAGTTCACTTCCGTTCTTGTTACTCATTGGTTAATCCTGATCTCCAATACCTTAGAATTTTCTTACAGCTTAAATTAACTTAATTCCTGGCGTTATAAAATTTTCTTAAATCTTGATGGTGGAACAATCCTTTGATTTTATTCGTGGCAGGGTCAGATAACAAATAGCTACCAATGTGTGGTTTCCTCATTATCACAAAGGAACCTTCATAAATGTGATGCCACTTACGATTCTTCTTTAACAACAGGGATGGTTTAAAGTGAGTCCTGACTAATAACTAACTGAGTAAAAGAACATATGAGTAACATGGTTTATTATGCCAACTTCACGGTACTATTGAGCATTAGCGATACTGCAAATTCACAAGCTAGCAGCACATAGAATAAGTGTGGTGTCACCGCCAGACACCACACTTGCTAGGTGGTAGATTAAATCGGCCGCGGTCCATTTAGTACATGTCGGACCCGCGTGTCGCCACTGTGTAATCGCAGACCTAGCGCCACCACAAGGCAGGTCTCGTGATACGAACAAGCACTCGCCCAGTTGTACTGACGACCTAGCTAGCGACTAGATGTACGAAGCCTTTCTCTCTCATTAGCCGAGAGACAGAATAGCCTTCAGCTAAGTTAATGGCTACGAACTAGCAAGGCGCCATTAGCCTTACAGTGATTGTAATTAAAGTCTCCTGTGTATCGTCAAGAGCGATGTACCACAATGATTGATTAAAGATAAGTATTAATCCAGCTACGTACTTTTCTTCATAGCATTAATTACGTAGCCTGTTCCAGACTTCACGCCCGTCTGCGTTAGTCTAGCGTGCATTTTCAGCCATCTCGATCTACAAGGTGTTGGCCCAGCTGCCGACACATCAATAAGGATCTCGCCCAAGCTTCACAGGTAGCGACAGCAGCAAACAACAACACTCTAGTGAGAGGCTTATATATACAAATGATAATTAATACCCAAATGCGTAATGCATAAACTTGACTTAGTCTAAGAAATGAGCAAAGAGTAGTAAGCAAGCTGCAGCAAGATACATATTAGATATACATGCTTGAAGTGATAGATTTTATTTTAAGTGTGCACTGCAATATTTATTGTTTTCTCTGTGATTATGTGATTATTGAATCCCTTTCCTAAGTGCAAATCCTTTAAGATCCTTGATCCTATCCACTCCTCAGGATCAACTTGTAAAGATGCACGTGTGCTTAGGAAGTGAGGCACTACATATAAACATGAGTAGGTTCGCGACGCGCATATTACTTTTGTAATGCGCAAGGTAAATTAAATTTTCGACCTGGTTGAGGAGTAATTTAAATTCTGTCGACGATCCGCGAGTAGGCCCGCTTTTCCCACCTTTTATTTTTCGACTGTTTGTATTTCTACACGTAATTCAGAGGCGGAATTGCAATTTTCAAATCTGTCCTCGAACTTTCTTTAAAGACAAGCACAGACGAGAAAAACTTTTGACATAAATGAAGCTCCCCTCACAAGTCACTAAATAAGACGAGCACTAAAAGAAAAAAAAAAGTATTGGTCCTACAAAATGAATAAGCAAGCGTGATAAAGATTACTATGAATGAAATTAATTTGTAAAGGAGATTGGAATGGATTTGGTCAAAGAAAAAGTACTTATAATAGCCTACCTGTGACCGTAGGCATAAATAAAAAAAAGACTAATTAAGAAACAATTGTTTTGATTCAAAGTGGTCAATTAGATTATTTATCGATTTAAATGAACTCTTGTAAATATAAGTATGTAAATCAACTTGTAAACACCGTGTGATGTTATGACGCGAGAATTTCTTTCAATACACCGTTCACGCAGACGCTCACCACAGTGCAAGTGAAGTTTTAAAGTTCGACGATTTTCAGTGGCAGTATTCTACTGCACCATATGTGTAAAAATTCGTTGATGTGTGCAGTGTGTAATAATCAGTGTCATTCCACACATGCAGTTGCAGCGGTAGCTACCACTTACCTGTGAATCCGTAACTCGATAGTGGACAGGAAGTGATGTGAGGCAGTTTCGGTGGCAGAAGCTCCCTCCAGCAATCTAAAAAGCACAAAGCCACGATCCGCCGAACAAAAGCGACGCACGGCACCTCAAGCGCGAAATCAACGCTCTGCAAGAAAGCTCCGGTCATGTGCGCGCGCACAGACTGAATTTCAAGATTGTTCGCAACAGTGGAGGCGGACAGCCACCACGTGACGAAATAATGTAAACATTCAACCGCCAACACAGTTGCTGTGCGCTACATTCTGTAGCAAAAACATTCACACCCAGTACTGAAAACATTTTGTATGTATCATAAACCTTCCGAGAGACTCTAAGATAGAGAAGTTAACGTATTTATTATAATGACTGATTGTACACAGAGACAAGTCACAAGGTCACCTCTGAACACTGTTGAAATGTAAACTTTAATGAGAGGTCACGATACGAATGAAAATAAGCACACGAAAATACGTCAAAGGATCCGATCCTTCCTATATCCCATCCCACATGTATATAAAATTAGTTTTGTAAGCTATTCTAATATAAGATATTTTATCTGTTTCATATGTGAAATAATTCGGAGAGCCACACTCGAGCCCTGAAAGTGAAAGATATGGACTTCCTTGTCGAAGCCATCACCAGTGGCCGCTCTACAATCCAAGTCTATCATAAATAGTGTATGTGCGACGAAAATAAATGTATAATTAAGTGCGACGACGGACAAGGCAATCAATCGACAAGACGATGACAATATAATGAATACTGTCAAAACAGAAAGTTGTGTACCAGTTGTGGTAGTCAAATTACTTTTGCAACGATGAAAAATGAAGTGTGACTGTATTTCCTTATAAATTTTGTAAATATGTGTACTTATAGCCTTAATTTTAAGAATCATCAAGATAGACTGAATCCATACAAACACTGATAGAAACACAGAACAAATTCACAATGATCCACCGTCAGTAATTACAAATTGAAACGTTAATTCTTTTATTATGGAATGAATATGAAATGAGACTTTTAATAACCTGTATGTTACATCCGAAAACTACAAATATTCCAATGGGCATGAGGATGAAAGTAATACCTTCGGTATTCCTTCCCTCCTCATGGGAGGCAGTGTAATATTAGTAATTTTCGCCTCACAAACGTTAATATACGCTCAATAGTAAACGCCTGATGGCCTAAAGTTATCGAACAATTGTAAAGTAAAAGAAATGAATCATCGCATAGCAGCGACAGAATCTATTATTCTTTATCTTTGCCGTTCTTGCGCGGTGCCAGTAAATCTCTATGTACATGTATCGATTAATGGTATAAAAAAGAATTCTGTTGTTTCAAGACAAATGAGGCTTTTGGCGCCTCACCTTTTACTGTTTGCATTCCATGAGAGGCGGACGCGTACTTGCTGCGTTCCACAACTGTATTTTATATTTGATGTGAAAATATTGAGTGAATAGGCTAATTGTTATTTTTTCCAATCAGAAAAGATGTAGTTTCTTGTAACTGGTATCGAACAGACAGCATCAAGAGGACATTTTGACTGTTATGTATAAAGTATTTAACCACAATTGTCATCTATTGTAATTTAATTTGAAAAGGTACGTAGCATTAAAAAAAAAGTGTGTTAAAGATAAGTGTGCTTATTTTCGTAAATTAACCTTGATGAGTCCATCTCCTCATTTACGTAACTGTTAATTATTTTGTTTTACTTCATCATCAGAAATTACGATCACGCTGATGGGCCGAACGCACCTTGAGGCAGAAGGAACGTTATCGTTTTCCTATTATTTCTGAACCAACCTTTTTTTAATTTGTAGTGTTGCATTTCTTTTAAAGTCTATAAATCTTCTGGTCCCTTAGTGTTGATCCGGGTATGACTACATCGCGACTATAAAAATGCACAGAAATGATAATGTTTCTTCCGAGCGATCTCAAATATATATATATATATATCAATATGCTGCTCTTATTCAGGTATTTAATGGTCAACGTATGTTATTATAACAGCGTAATAAATCCCTGATTCTGTTGCCAAGTGGCCCACCAAAAATATTTACTTTTTCGACATTTAAAAAAAAAAGTAACAATTCTTTTTATTTTCGTCCCCCAAGAGCAACACTACAGTGTAAAACTTCGTAAGAACAGTTTCGATGCTGAAATACCGTTACAGTTTCATTGCGGACAGTGTGGAAAACGAACGAGTATCAGGAAGAATACATGGTTCGACTCTTCCAAATTATCCATCCAGACCACCGTAATGGAATAACATGACGACAGCACCGACGACGAGTAGGGTAAGTCGTCTCCTTTGCAACTGCAAGTATTTTGGTAATGCTCTTCTTTTGTCATTGCTATAGTGATCCCGTAAACATATTCATAACACCCGCCACCAGAGTCGCATGATCGATTTATGATCGTACGTTCATTATGTATCGTTTTGACCCCGCGACTTTGATAGGCAATCATCCTTGGAAATAACCCCTGATTGATTGCCGTTAAAAATTGTTTTAGACTTCTGTTGGAAGTACCATCACGATTCTAGAAACTGCATGAATTGTTATGGAGAGAACTGCGTCAAACTTGATTAAAAAAGTAAAGATTGTGAGTTTCCATTCAGTTATACTGTAGTAAATGTCGGTAAAGAACAAATATAATGAAAAACACACGGTTTGATAATTCTATACAGACAATACAGCAGAACATAATCTTCATTTCCTGCTGGATTAGAGATTACGTATTGGAAAACACAGCGTTGGAAATTGGACTGTTTGTGACTTTTACGGTTTCCATAGAGAAGTGTGTTACATAATTGTGACTAATGATGCTCGACCAATGTGTCAATAATGTGTTAATAGACGAGTCGTACATAACCACTCGAAAATATGAGAAACGACGACTACTCAAGAACGGAACTGAACAGATTTGAGTATTCGGAGGCACAGAAAGGGACCCAAGAGAATGTTTCTTTGCGAAGGTGTATTCCAGGACTAAAGAAACAATAGCGTCTCTTATTAAGAACTTCATCTTGCACGGCTCCAAAGTCATTACAGATGGATGGAAATCGCCATACACTTCGAAGTAAGAAGCACTTCACTAGGAGTCTGTAAACCATGCTGTCGAATTCGTGTCTTTTAAGTATATGTCCGTGCACACACAGAATATCGCGCGATTATTGAAATCCATGAAATCATCCACCAAAAGGACGACCGGAATACCTAAATGAACTGTATTTTCACTTATATCTCTACCGAATTACACCATGCAGAGCTATGTCTATCACGACGTATGTCCTGAACTATGTGCTGCACAATGATATAATTTTTCAGGGCCATCCAGTGGTATATGTGGTAACTGTAACTGAAGTAAGTTATAAGTATAGAGGTACTGAATTAAAACGTCATGCAAGATGCCGCTGTTTTTCTTGCATCTCAGTGTTTGACGTCATGTTTCATAACCTATGTGTCATACTCTACCGTATCTTCCTTCGCCGTCGGCGTTGTCGTGGTTACCGTGAGACACCGTTATACCAAGAGGAAAGGCGCGTCGATCTTAGAGCATGAGATATGATGACCTTAAGCCATAGACAACACACAACGGTCACGGTAGATCCTGATTCCAGAATAGCTGCAGTAGTTAAGATCTACGAACTATCCCCTGTTGACCAGGTCCCCAAAACTTAACTCGTAACGAGATCCCTTCAAAGCAAATTGTCATAACGATCGTCTATAAAGGCTTCGTACAACGAGAGTACATGTTACGGTTTATGGAATAATAACAGATACGACCAAACTGTCTTGTCTCTTCTGCTTTATTTAACATAACTTCGTTCACAGTTTCATTTCGCATTCACCACTCATTCACCGAAACCCTTTGATGAACAGTTTTGGTTGCTTAACACCAACAGTCAATGATAATGATACAGCTTTTCTCCTTTTTATAAATTGAAGCCCGCTCTCCATGATATAATAAAAAAAACCGGTCTCAATACCGAGTGCCTCGTGAGACGCGAATAGACTTATCCTGGAGTTGACCGCCCTGTAGGTGTACTCAATTTAATGACCACACTTCACTGTCCGCTATTTCGCGTAACTGAATGTCCATTTGTTAGTCTGATTATACACTGTAGCTATTTAAAATTCGCCCCTATATTTTTCACAACGCACAATTAGCACTTCGTTACTGGTTTTCTTTTTTTTTTCTTCTAAGAGTAAACGGAAAAAAAGACGCCGTATCATCGGCTTAGTCGATATAAAGCAAAACACCTTAACATGCCCAATTTTACCTCTTCTTATAGGATCGGCTACCTTAATCATTAATTTATTACATATTATTTCCAATAACGCTAAACAGGTATCGCCGTTATATTTTAATTGTATTCAAAAGCATGTTACTACTATTATGACCGACCAAATCATAACAAATCGCGCGGCGTGCGTTTTTAACGATAACTTTACAGCTGTCTTGACTCGTAATGTTACACGGCCCCCCAGACTGTGATGTCTTGAAGAGGGTTCCAAACAGAACAGGCTTTTTTTTGTGTACTGTGACAGGAGAGGGTATTTGTTTCGGCGAATACACTCACTCTCAGATTCACTCAACAAGTCAGTACATACATTCTACAATATTTAAGTTGAGTTAATGGGCCTAGACAAAATGCCCTTAACTAAATTCCACATTTGTTTATAGGTTGTCTTAGAAGCACTTCGCACTAATCACTTCATATTCACACCACATTTTTTTTTTTCTTGGATGAAGCCCTCAGTTCTTCAACCGACTGTGCAAGGCAGGGGTCACAGCCGGGTTCGACGATTGGCATCCTAGGCCAAAACCCTTATCAGGCCACTTGTTTAACCAGAGAGGATTTGGTCCTTTTCTTTTCCTCTTAATTCCACTTTCAAATCATCCATCCTCGCCGTTCAGTGAGAGGATAAATCGTATTTCAGCGTCGTCATTGTTGCTGATACCAAGAAGGTATATCATGGAAATCATCGGTACATTCTTTAATTTTCTTTGTAAGTTAGTATAGGTACGTATTTATCCATTGGTGCTTTTATTTAGTCCACTGAGTGTAATCTTGGTATCATTCAGTGTTTCTTGAATCTATATTTTGCTCATTATTGATAATACTTCTTCAGGTCTATGTGAGGGAACAAGCCTTTAATTACATCAGTATCACAATCTGCCAGGAGGTAGCTCCCTTCATGAGGTATTTTCATTATTTTATATGGACATGTGTATAAATATTGCCATTTCTTATTCAGTCTTTTCCTGGTTGATGCTTTTGGGTGATTTCTCAATAAAATTTCTTCCCCTACATCATATGTGACTACTTTCTTCACATTTTTATCAAAACGGGTTTTTCTCAATTGTGCTTGATGCTTCAGGTTTTCGTAGACCTTCTTCACCGTATCTTCTTTCTTGGTAATCTTTTGTTCTATTGCAGGTAATTTCTTCATCCATTCTGGCACAATACTTTCACCAAATACTATTTGGTTAGGTGAATAACCTGTCGATAAGTGTGGTAAGTCATTATACACTTTCTCAAACTCATAAATCCAATCGATCCATTTATAATGTTGTTTGGGTATGTACTTTCCACAAGGGTAAAATATTGAGATGTAAATGTGCTGGATTCCTTGTTCTTTCATAGTCTCTCTCCATACTTTGCTTGTATAATAAGCAGCGTTGTCTGTCAAGATCATTATAGGTTTGCCAAGCTCAGTTATATAGTTGTTGATAAATTTGCGTAACATGGGTCGAACGTGGAGATTTTTCAAATGATATAATTTCACATATTTTGAAAAGAGATCATAGAAAGCCAATACATATTTGAACCGTCCACGTGTCA
The DNA here is from genome assembly GCF_021461395.2 of Schistocerca americana. Classification (NCBI taxonomy): domain Eukaryota; kingdom Metazoa; phylum Arthropoda; class Insecta; order Orthoptera; family Acrididae; genus Schistocerca; species Schistocerca americana. Next base: position 256,966,508 of record NC_060119.1, read on the forward strand.
TGGGACATGGCCCACAGACGTCACATGACACCAACATTAAAGGTTGTTGTGGGATGATAGGATGTAATTCTATCTTCCGACAATAGTTTATGGGTTTCGCCTTCTGACGTATTTTGCACTTCTTAATAATATTTGTAGCTATACGTCCCAAATTTGGATGATAGCAGTATTGTGCTATTTTGGCTGTACATTTAGCGGCACCAAAATGACCCCAATTCAAGTGAGTGTACCATACTAGTGATTCTAAATATTTATTTGGAACACAAACTTCCCAAACATCTTCTTCATCCTTCCTCCGATACAATATTCCGGATTTTAATTGATACTGTTCTTGAGAGTGACTTAGCGTTTTGCTTTCAACAGCATGCCTAAAGGCTTTCCACAACTTATCATCTTCTTGCAGTTGTGGAAGACTTCGAGATAGCTGTGAAATCTGCCTCTCACAATATTGCCTTGATAAATTCATGACTTTAAAGTCAATAGTCCGTTCTTCACACTCGCCAGCATTCTTTCTTTTCGGTAATCTTGAAAGAGCATCGGCTATGATGTTGTCTTTCCCTCTGATGTATTTGAGCGTAATATCATATTCTTGCAGTAGCAAGGCCCACCGGGTTAAACGTGAATGGAATATCCTTCCTGTCAAAATAAAAGATAAAGCTTTGTGGTCGCAGAATACAATGATCTTCTTTCCATATACAAAATAGCGAAACTTTCTAAGCGACCAGACCACGGCCAGTACTTCCAATTCAGTAGTACAATATGCACGTTCACAGCTAGAGAGTGTTCTGCTGGCAAACCCAATTATCTTGATGGTACTGATATCTTCTGGATTGTCCATCTGGAAAAGAGTGGCACCCAATCCTGTTTCAGAAGCATCTGCAGCAATATAAAAATCTTGATCAAGTCTCGGATGATGTAACAGTGGAGCATTAGTCAAAGCATTGCGGATGTTATCAAAAGCTTGCGTGCATTCGGAATTCCACTCCCACATGACATTTTTTCTTAACAGCCGTAACAAACAGTCTTGGCTTCCTAACTGATTGGGTAAAAATCGTCGAAAAAATGAAACTAAGCCGATAAATGACTTTAATTCCGTTCTATTCTTTGGATAAGCACATCTGTTAATCGCATCCATCTTTTTAGGATTTGGTTTTATCCCTTCAGGAGTGATTATATGTCCAAGAAATTTCAATTGGTTACGAACAAACTTGGATTTGCTCAAATTTACAGTAACTCCGTATTCCAAAAATTTCGCAAAAACTCTTCTTAATAAGTCCAAATGTTCCTCCCAAGTTTCAGAAGCAATTAGCAAATCATCCACATATAAAGTAACTTCATTCAAAAGGTCTCTGCCCAGTACGGTATCTAATGCCGATATGAAAACACCACCGCTTATTTTCAACCCAAATGACATGACAGTAAACTGGTAACTTCGGCCCAGAAAAACGAATGCAGTATATTTTCTAGATTCTTTCGATATTCTAGTTTGCCAATATGAACTACGCATATCCAAAGAAGTTAAGAAGCGGGCACCGTAAAACTTTTGTACTAACTCTTCTAGGTTCTCCGGTCGCGTTTGTATAGGTATAATGATCTTATTGATCTCTCTGGCATCCAACACCAATCTGTCACCATTGGGTTTAATTACCGCCACAAGAGGGTTACAATATTCAGAATCTGAGGGCTCAATAATACCCCATTCTAACATTTTATTGATTTCCTTTCTGACTACTTCTTTCTTTGTCCATGGGATAGAATAGGAAGTACGACAAAAGGGTTCATGTGCATACGTCTTTATATGGTATTCAAAGTCTTTTATTATACCCGGACGTTTACTAAAAATTGACTGATATGCTTCCAACAAGTAATACAGTTCATCCCTTTGGATAACAGATAAATATTCTGATTCTAACACCTTTTCCTGCAATGACTTTTATCCATCATTTCTTCAGAACATTCAATAAGGCATATATCATACACATTTTCATCATCAATACTGACATATTTTACCATTAGATTCATACACAATTGATTTGGAATTACTCGGCCCTTTCTCAGGGTGGCTGTCAAAACATTACCATTGGAATTAAATATACATTCACCTTTCTCTAAATTAATGATTGCACCGGTCTCACATAAAAAATCCAAACCCCAGATACATGGTACTGTCATTTTAGGAACAACCAGGAATGTACTTTCTATTTTAGCCCCCTGTATTGTAACGTCAACACGTACCTGTTTCACAACTTTTTGCATTTTTGCGCTGAACGCGCCAGACACGGTACAATGCAACGATTTTTTTTTTGCAGCTACAATTAGCGACATATGTGGATACTATCAGCGAAATGTGTCGCGAATAGAGTCATAAGTGCTGAAGAAATAAATTAATATGTCATACCTGATGCGGCAGTTTATCACGCATCTTAGTGTTTATGTCATCATATCCCCTGCGATATGTACGATCCAATGATATAATTTTTTGGTAACCTTAATCGTATATGTGAATACTATCCACAAACGTCTCTGGAACAAAACTAGTAGTAACGAAGTAATAAAACGTCATGCTTCATGATGCAGGTTTTTACTAAAGGAACAGCAATAATTTAGTAAACATTAAATTTTTTTCGTTTGATAATTTTGTGTGGTTGCCAGCGAGAAAAAGTTTCCGAAGTGTTCGAAGTGAGAATGTTTGCTGCAGTTCACTAGGTGTAATGAGTCTGAAATAATTGATGGATATAATCTGGCTATTTTCGCTTCTTGAGTTGGTGTACTTCTTCACTTCTATCCACATACCTTTGGCATGTAGATGGTTCGTGGTTCTTATCCCCACAGTAATTCTTTCCAAACGAGTAACATGTTTACCAAGTTTGGTTGAAGTCGTTCCAGTGCGTTAGAAGGAGATGTGGAATATAGAAATATACATATACACAATATTATATACGAATATCGACTCGATAACATGGATGGATTTCATTAAGTGGTTAAACGACGTTGCTAAACTGTGATTGACTCTATAGTTGCAGGCGATGCTACAGAACGTTTATCTAACGCAACGTTTCCAACAATGCTACATCACGTAAAGCACCGTTCTCCGTTGCCTAGCAATTACTTCTGTATTCTCTCGAGTACTTGAAGTATCCATACGAATACGTCCTCTGTGTTCTTGAGTAAAAGAAACTTCAGTTTTGGTTCAATTATTGTAGTGCTTGTTTTGTATTTCCGGTACAACTTACGAGACATTCTAAAGACCTTAGCTTGCTTAAGCTTTGAAAGAAGCGGTCATCCGACTTCACAGGGGAGTGCGTTGTACCCGCTCGAGGTACGAGCCATTGACTTAACTGTCATTTATTTATTTACCATGTAGCATCATATGCAGCTATAATATCGTATAAGATTTTAAATGACTGTACATTTAGTGGTATTTCCAAAACAATGCGTGTGGTGGATTGTGACGTGAATTTAGAACATGTAGTTAGTAACAACATGCCACGTGAAAGAATAGTCTGCTTCAATTTTTCGTGTAGCTTCAAAGATTAGATGGTTGACTTGCAGAGGCGCACGCCTTTACTTGATTATTGAAGATGTTAGGGTGCTTTTAGCGTGTATTCTCAGATTAATTACTTAGTCTCACGGCGACAACGGAGTCAACGACCTTCCTTGCATGTCGATTGCACACAAATATTGTCTGTAATCATTGTAGGGTTGTGCTTTTCGAATTTTCTTTCGTCTGTGAAGGAGAAGACGCTTTGGAAACTAGTGCCAACTCAATAGAGTCTTGTTGAGTCCAGGAGGCACCGTAACAAAACAATTCAATGAAATTAAATTAATATATTGGAGCATCGTTAGCTGTTAAATCCATTGGTACTGTACTAACAGCTCGTGTTTTTTTGACATTTAGATACTGGTGCATATCTTTCATTTGAGAACAAGACTATATCGTCGTACATACATTTATTTTGTTGAAGTTCTGGTTTAAACATTGCTGTCGACGTTGCTAAACTGTGAAAGAGTGTTGTTACTGTTGTTGCTGTTTATCGTAGATCCCAGGCCATGCTAACGACAATGTACTTCGTCTAAATTCTTCTGCTCCGTTGGCTCACAATTACTTCTGCATTCTCTCGACTGCTCGAAGTATCGATACGAATACTTTCTTTGTGTCGTAGACTAAGAGAAACTTCAGTTTTCATTCAGGTTTTGTATTATTGGATTTTGTGCTTAGAGTACAGCTAACGGAACATTCAAATGTTCTTGCGGAGCTTTAAAATCTTTGAACGAAACGGACACGGAGCTACAGAACGAGGTACATCATACCTGCAGGAAGTACGAGCTACATTCATTTACCATATAGATTAATCTGCATTAAGAATATCGTATAGCATTTTAAGTGACTTCGTGTTTAGTGGAGAAGTATTTTCAAACTGATACGTGTGACGCAATTTTGGAAGACGTACTTAATAACAGCATGACACGTGAAACAGGGCATTGTCTTCATTTTTCGTATAGTTTCCAAAGTTAGCTGCTTGACTTGTAGAGGCAGACCTCTTTACTTAGTTTTTGACGATGATCACATCCTTTCGTAGTATATTCTGATTTAATTGCTTAGTTTCACAATTACATTGTCTGCGATGTCACCCGACCTATCTGGCTTGTCGACTAAAGTTACATACTATCTGCGATCATTGTAGTGTTAGCTCCTCCAGAAATGTGAAACGACAAATATGTGGATGCTTAGAGAGAATGCAAAAATCATTAGCGGCACATGTAATTTGAATGGCACATGACTTGAACTGCAGATTCGAGAGAGAGTCCGTTAATTGGAGCTTAGTCGTCGTAACGGAACGCGACACAGAAACACTACTATAAATTGCTGAAGCTTCGGCTAACTTCGTTCGCAGACCGCTAGTAGACTGGATGGCCTCGTTGCGGAGTCTTCGTAAGCCACGTTGACGGCGGCACCACGTGCGTCTACAGCCGCAGGTGGAGCTTCAAGACGGCCATGGACTGTCGAGGCTGTCACATGGTCCACTGCCAACCTTAGGATGCGTTCTGCCTGGTGTGGTATAGATACTGTACGACACCACAGTGGAGTCCTACGGCTGGTTCATCTTCCGTCTGTGAAAGAGAAAACACTTTGAAAATTGGTGCAATCTGCGTAGAATCATGTTTAGCAGCGCTGGCACCGTAATAAAGAAATTGTTTCTATCCTATTGCTGAAGTGAATTGAATTAATATCCTGTAGTACCGTCAGCTGTTAAAAATAGTCGGTTTTATTGGGTACTCGATTGTTTTCGTCATTTAGATACTGCTCCACATCTTTCAATCACGAAACATGTATATTTCGTCGTACAGACATTTCAATTATTTAAATTTTACTTCAGTGCTCAGTTAAGCTTTGCTATCGTCGTGTTAAATAGTTAGGGACGCAGCAATTATTCGCGTTGCTGTTTAATGTCGTTTTCCAGCAACGCTAACAACAATGCTATGTCGCCTTGTGATTTGTTGCCTAGCAATTACTTCCGAATTCTCTCGTGCTCTTGAAGTATCGTTACGAATACATTCTGAGTAAAAGGAAGTTCACTTTTGATCGAAGTATCGCAGTGTTGGATTTTGTATTTGAGTACAACTAACGAAACATTCTAAAGTTCTTGGGGAGCTTTAAAAGCTTTGAAAGAAGCTAACACCCAGTTTCAAGGCGAGGTGCAACGTACCCGAAACGGGTATAAACCACGCTGCCTAAACTTTCACTAATTCATTTACCATAACGAATCACACGTGGTTACAAGATTTTAAATGACTGGCATGTATAAGCGTTGCGACAGAGCGTGATGTAATTTTGGAGACATGTAGTTAGTTACAGGATGCCACGTGCATCGTTTTCTCTTCCAATATGATTTCGAAGATTATGAGCTTCACTTGTAGAGGCACAGATGTTTATTTAGGTTTTGACGCTATTCATGTGCTTCCATCGCGTATTATCAAATTGATTGCTTCGTTTCACAGTTACAATGGTGCCACCGATCTTTCTCTCTTAATTAAACATACATATTGTCTGTGAACATTGCAGGTCCGTATAGTTGTTATTTTATGCCGTCTGTGAAGAAAGACACTTGTTGGCCTCCCATCCACTCCCCCCCCCCCCCCCCCGCCCTCTTGCGGGGCCGCATGCATTGGCTACCGCACCGCCCCCGCCAATCAGCCTGCACGATATTCGTTCGTTTCTTTTGTCAGTCGACTCGGCTGAATCGAGTTATCGAGTAGTTGTACTTTCCCGTGTAGCACGCGCGCTCCCGTCATCGTATTTTATACGTTTCTGTCTGGCACATAGATACAGTAGTTAACACATGCCTATGAGAAAAGTCGCGGCCATTCTAGTGATCTCGATACGTTAATCTGTCTGGCATTTGTTCGAGAAAAGTTGCGAATATTCTGCTGTTTTCTTGTGTCATAGGACCTGCGATATGTAGCGTTATAAATACAGACTGTTCGCCGAATACGAAGCTAGTTTACATTCCGAAGCAGAAATATTAAGACTGAAAAATGAATAAGTAAAAAGTCCTAGTTGCAGCAATTGCTAGTGTGAAGATTAGTCAAGAGTGAGAGTGATCAGTTGACTGTGTAGTATTAATAATAGTAATTCTTCGTAATTTCTCTGTAAAAGTATTGTTACGAGACTCGTAACAATATTTTTACTAATAACGTAACAGTAGTTTCACATACCTAATTTGTATGCGAGTTAGGTATGGAAAACCATTGATGCGTATATCACCGGTAAGAGTGGCTTTCGAGAAGATTCTTAAAACCGTATGGTTACTATATAGGCTCTTTCTGTCAAAGGTATTAGAAAGTAATGGCTTAGTTCTGATGAACACTCACCCTGACATTGATTGCCCTATGGATGTAATTATCAATCTGCCAGGAACAATAGGCGCATAGAATTCATCATTTAAGGAAGAGAACCACAATTGTAATTTTTTCATGTAATAAGATGGCATTGTCTTGCATATGTATATAATCAGTTTAAACAAAACTTTCTTAGACTTTGCATGTGACTTAATAGACTATTTTTTTAATTGTGGTAAAAGTGAAGGTCGCTCAGACTATCTGGAGTTCCCCCTCCGTGAGGCTTTTCTGTATCCGCCACTGAGAGAAAGTGCTTTCTCTTGCTGTGGTTTAACGCAATTGAATTAATATGTCGAAGCAACGTTAGCTGTTAAATGCATTGGATATTTGTAAGATATCGGGGATTTTGTTCATTTAGATACCGCTGGGTATATTTTAATCGCAATTATGGCAATTGCGTCGTACATGTAATTGCTTAGCTTTCATGGCGGTAAAGAGTACTTTTAGGTTCAGGATCGCACTTACGTCGTGGGTGCTATAAAAGCGAGCGCTTCCCGCGGAGCGGATCATTCGCGCTGCTGCTGCTGCACAGGCAACTGCATTGAACGCTGCCAAGATGCCCTACAGAAGATATCGTCGTCGTGCAAGACAGACCATTCATAAAACAACTGAAGACGTGGAAATGAGAACATCTGCTGCTGACAAGAAAAAGAATACTATAAAATCTGTCGCTGCACATTCACTACTAGATGGACCTGCTGTCTTTTGTGGATGTAGACTGAACTTTAGTATTGATCTGAATGATACATTTTCGCATGGTAATGGGTGGCTAACTGTCGCAATTGTACGAGGTGGTACAGGTGTACCCAATGTATCAGGACTTGAAAGCTTCGTCGACCGTGACGTCATAGCCTACCGCACATACAATGTTTGTGAAAATGCAAATAAAAACTTTGGCAAATCATCATATATGTCACCCTCACCCTTCTCTTTGTATACCCGTAATAGACGTAAGATATCTGTAAATGAAACTGTATTTATTTGGATTAAAGGTAAAGGTACTTGTGAATATGTAAAATTTGCTTCCCCCTACTTATACCTCCCGAGGAGATCACGAATGTAAAATTAGAGAGATTAGAGCGCGCACGGAGGCTTTCAGACAGTCGTTCTTCCCGCGAACCATACGCGACTGGAACAGGAAAGGGAGGTAATGACAGTGGCACGTAAAGTGCCCTCCGCCACACACCGTTGGGTGGCTTGCGGAGTATAAATGTAGATGTAGATGTAGATAACTATGACATCTGGTAGTAAGAGCTAATCCCCGGGAGAACAAACTGACTAAGCCGAATGGGTCTAGTGCAAATCTTAATCTCGTCAGACACTGCGGAGAGATTTAGGATTTAAGCCACCTCATGTTGCAAATTGCATACCACTAACATATTGCCATTCGCACATACAAATGAAACTGCGGATCCTGCCCCACAGCGCCTTAGTGAGCGAACGCGAACGTAATGTAGTCAGTAAATCACGCTGTAACGTCTGGCCAGCTCAGCTATACTACTAGCACAGTCAGTCTACCAGGGAAGGTTTCAGATAACGGCTACAAAAACAAAATTATTCTTTGATGAATAAATGTATCACATTTTGAGAACACCTTCGCCTGTCTTCCAAGAAATACTGTTAATGAGGTTCATCCATTAGTAATTACTAAGAACGGATTAAAGTAATAAATAGTTGACTAGCCACAAATGGATAAGCATATTCAAATAAAACAATATTTCATCGATCTGGAGGCCGTTTGTGACACTGACACCTATTTTATTACAAAATCTAAATGTACAGACGTGCTGTCAGAGTCCCAAGTTTTTATTGCGATCAGTTTGTGAAACACTGCTATAAGATTTACTCATGGAGACGATCTGCCCATATCTAAGATGCTGCCCGTTATCATTGCAGCGATGTTCCGGCGCATAAGGAGGTTTTTCTCCCGGTGCGTAGGAGGGGAGAGAGACGAAGTTCCACGACTGCAGAGGAACTTAGTTGCTGTTCGAGGTACTTTGGAGGTGAGCCATGTCATTCTGCATTACTGATAACGTTATATACAAGCAGTGACGTTTGAGACCTATCTCCTTGCCCATAGCATAGCCAATAGCTATTTCAAAGTACCACGATTTACTGTAAATACATTTATTGTTAAACATACTATGTGGGGAGACATTACAAATAATACGCCTTAGACACGCATCTCCCAATGAGTGTCAGTTTCGAGGGTTATATGTTGGATTCGGCGCAAGAAACCTAGGGCGTTCGAGACGAGGGTGGTTGAAAGTGGTAAAACAGTAAAAATACTAAACAAAGTTAAAATTAAAATTTCTATAAAACCTTGTTCACACACACACAAAACACACACATATACACACATATATACAGACACACAGAACCACCGAAATCATATTCAAAACCATTCCTAAAACTGATGATAAAATTGATAGCGATTCATTGGTTCTTTGGAAGTATCCAAAATACCACAACAGGTGAATGTCGCTGGTGTGTGGATCGATTTATTAAATACTGGAGGAAAAGGGGATGTGCCGGAAGCTCAGTAGAACACAAGAGCCTAAAACCTAGCAGTGGTTAGACACTGGACTCGCATTCGGGAGGACGACGGTTCAATCCCGCGTCCGGCCATCCTGATTTAGGTTTTGCGTGATTTCCCTAAATCACTCCAGGCAAATGCCGGGATTCCTCTGAAAGGGGACGGCCGACTTCCTTCCCCATCCTTCCCTAATTCGATGAGACCGATGACCACGCTGTCTGGTCTCCTTCCCCAAACAACCAACCAATCTAAAACCTAAAACTTAGACTAATGTTCATGTCCAGTACAAAATTTTCAAACTTTCCCGTGCTCTTTCCGACTTTAGCTAAAATACAAGCAGGCCTTCTATCCTTTTGATCAAAAGACATCGTAAGCTTTAATTGTGCCGTAGAGGAATTTGTATGCCAAAGGCATCACAAATTCAGTGGCCGTCTCCTGAGAGTATGAACCCTTCAGTTGGGACTTAGTCCTTTTTGCAGGGAAGTCAGGTCGACTTCATCGCATCGAAATAATTGGTATGAGGTGGGACTTGCCCGGATGATGGGCTAGTCACACCTTCTCTCACAGAAGTTTGTCTCTCTGATTCGCAGGTTAATAGCTCGTAGTGTCATGGTGTGTTCCCTACAGGGCTCCTTGGCTGCAAAAATTGTCAGCTCCTCTCTCCAGATCCGATATGCCCTATTTTCCCTCCCCCATGTTATTAGCACATTGTATCCGATCTTTTCACATCGTTTCATAGTCTTGCCCTAGTGCCGATGAAATGGTTGTGTGAACTCCACTGAGCGACATTAAATTTATCACTGACAGAGGACTCAGAGAGTTTAGACCAACCAAATGCGTTATCATGCTGCTAGTTTTTGTGTGTCATTAGTTTAGAGTGCGCGAACTATAATTATAATACGAATTATACTTGAGAATCGAAGTGTCCCTGTTAAGTAGTAGGGATTTATGCTGAAACGTCTTGTAAGAAAGAAGATTCACTTAATTTTCGGCAATACGAGAGACTGGTTGGTGACGGCATTGTTGATCATCTGGTTGATCTACCAATTACCATCTGCTTTGGATGAATATCTGCTGACCAAAGAAAATGTAGACTTTGATTTGAGACTCAACAACCGTGATTCTGGGTTTCTGAGGTATACTAGTTGTGTCATTCGAGGAGTTAGAAAATAGAGGAGCTGCAACTGTTAGTAAAACGTGTTACAGTCCCTGTTACTTTGCCTTGAGGAGTAAAAACACGCAGGAAAACGATTAAAGAGATAGCAGTGTCGCTGTACCCCAAATAGAACCGCTGTGACCCTCTGCCCTTCAAGGTAGAGATTTATGCTGAAACGTCTTGTAAGAAAGAAGATTCACTTAATTTTCGGCAATACGAGAGACTGGTTGGTGACGGCATTGCTGATCATCTGGTTGATCTACCAATTACCAGCTGCTTTGGATGAATATCTGCTGACCAAAGAAAATGTAGACTTTGATTTGAGACTTAACAACCGTGATTCTGGGTTTCTGAGGTATACTAGTTGTGTCATTCGAGGAGTTAGAAAATAGAGGAGCTGCAACTGTTAGTAAAACGTGTTACAGTCCCTGTTACTTTGCCTTGAGGAGTAAAAACACGCAGGAAAACGATTAAAAAGATAGCAGTGTCGCTGTACCCCAAATAGAACCGCTGTGACCCTCTGCCCTTCAAGGTAAACGCTTCCTACTGCCGATCGTGGCAGTAAATTACAGAGAGTTACAACAATAAAATGTTAATAGCTAATCGAAATAAGTTTGGGCGTTCGTACACCTAGAACCAATCTCCAACTCTCGAACATGGCCAGAAGATTGGTGTAAATTGGATATTCGAGTCAACCAATTCACTCTTATTATCGGTAATTGCAGTCATGAAAATTTATGATAAACGTAAAAATTCGTAACTTAGAGATCACAGGCTATTAGTTGTTTTTAATATTAATGTTTGCTGAGAAATGTATGTGGCAGTGATGTTCTTGGATAGTAAATCAGTCATCGTATTGTTCAAATCTACGCCTGTAGCCTGCAAAATTCGTGATAATTCTTAACACCTGTACATGTTAAGAACTAGTAAAATTTCTGAATTACTCCACATGTTGAAAGTCACAAAATTAATGAGTTCGTTTCCAACAGGAGCGTCAGTTCACGCTTGACGCGTTCTTCATGGAGTTACTGCAGAAACGGCTACAAGGGGAACAAGAGAGCGGTGCTGCTATGGTGAGTTTAAATTCGATCAATATAGGAAACAACAGATTTGGTTTCAAAAGGTGTTTTTTATTTCGTGAACACATCGCCACTCAGTTCATAACGTCATACTAGATATAGCTCTACTTCCGGATACTTTTCCGAGATGATCTTCTCATTTTGTGCACAATACTTCCAAGACGTTGCGAGTTTTGCAGTTAAGTACATTACTGCCTAAACTCCAACCACTCATCAAACGTCGCCAAACCCGAAGAAGGTGGCTCTGTTTGTCATTAAAACACTGCAAATAAAACAGTAACTACAACTCGTCCGAAATCCCGAAAGCACCCCATCAACCAATCGCCTCGAGAAAACTTACGAGTTCACAGAATATTAGTTCTTTTTAGCATTAATGTTTGCTGGGAAATGGACTCGGCAGTGATGTCACTTGAATAATAAATTGGTCATTGTATATTTCAAATCGACAACTGTAGCCTGCAAAATTCGTAATAAATGTAACAATTCGTAACAATTGTACATGTTAGGAACTAGCTAATGTTCTGAATTACTCCATAAAACTAATAAGTTATTTTCCAACAGGAGCGTCAGTTCACCCTCGACGGGTGTTTCGTGGAGTTGCTGCAGAAACGTCTGCAGGAAGAGGAATAAAGCGATTATGTTACGGTAAGTGTACTCTCGATCGTTATTGAGAACAACAGATTTTCTTTTCAATGTGTATTACGAGTTTCATGATCACATCACACACACTTCAGAATGTGATACTAGTTAATGTTATGCGTCCGGTTGTTTTGGGGAGTCGATGTTACCAGTTTGTGCACAGTACTTCGACGAGCGTCCCAGCCATCTTCTTCAGGTGCCATGAGTTTTGCTGAGATGTGTATTCTCTGCCTGGACACTAACCAGTCAGCGAACGGCGCTCTTCCTGAAGAAGTTGGCTCAGAAGCTCGTTGAAATATTATGCCTGAGATAGGAACAACAACTGGCTTGACCCACAGAAGCAAAACATTAACCCGTCACACTGAGGAAACCTCAGAGATCAAGGGATATTAGTTATTTGTTAGTATCGATAGTTACTGAGGCACTGACTGATCAGTGATACTTTTTAAATATGAAAATCAGTCAGTGTATACATAATATCGGTAATCAGAGCCTGCAAAATAATCGATAAATGAAACACATTGCAAAATTTGTACATGGTAGGACCAGAACATTTCCTAAAATGCTCCACATGTTATTTGTAGTAATACTAATAAGTTATTTTCCAACAGGAGCGACCGTTCACCTTCGGCGCGTGCTTATGGAGTGACTGCAGAAACGACTGCAGGTCTAAGAAGAAAACCGTGCTGCTATAGGTGAGTGGAGATTCCATCAGTATCGGGAGCAATACATTTGTGTTTCAAAGTGTATTTTTCATTTCGTGAACACATCATTACTCAACTGAGGACGTGAAGCTAGTTAATACTCTGCCTCCGGATGTCACTAAAACGCTACCAGTTTGGATATGTCGACTATCTTAACAAACTTAAGTGCTTAAAACTCTGTGAGAGAAATCGCCCGTTAAAAGCACTGCGAAATGTCTTATCCTCACTTTTATTAATCCAATACGCCTTACGTGTTTCAACGTTCTATCGTTATCTATGTAAGAAAAGAGAAAACTGGTATCCTTGGTACCGCAAGATGTTACATTTTCTCATATTAGGTGAAGCCATGATACCGAAAGTACAAATATGGTTTAAAGCTTACCAAAAGCTTAATGTCAAAATGGATACATAGCATGTGGACAACATTTCTTCACAGCAAGTAAGTACAGAATGAATTCACGGATCAAGATGAATACAAAGTTGAATAAATTGCTAAGTGAGGCAAAGTAGTGATGTAAGGAGACAACTGTTTGTGAACAAGAAGAAGTGTTTAACCGATTACATCGCATAAATAATTGTCAGAAGTATTTTTAAAATAAGGCCATACTAAAGTACAGGTGGCGCTTATGAAACACAATATCAGCTACTAAAATGCTGGGGTGAAAATGAATAACATTTATTCTGGTAAGAAATGTCACAAACCAAAATTATTCCCCAGTATTGTTTAATTATGTCGTTACTTTTTTCCGTTTCACACCCATCTTAGTCATCAACTGATAAATACTTGTAAGATACTACTTAGCGCTTGATTTGCTGTATGGAATAAGTTGAAAGCTCTTATTTACAATTAAATGCACTTTTCAGTGTTTTCAAGATATAATTTAATCATGATAAACAGCGTTGTTTTTATAATAAAAATAAAGTTTTTTGTAGGCAAAGAGCTACAGCCAGTTTTATAAAAAATATTACTTGAAGCATATGCCAACCTTAGGCCTGTTGATATATTTCCCCTTTGGCCTCTTATTTCACTCCCCTCTCCTTCGTCCCTTCCCCAGCAATCCAGACTTCTTTTATCACACTTAAGGATACAATGCCTATGAATCCAAGCTATGTTTCATTATATGTTGATTTTAATCTTCAAGAATTCGCCTGTATTCCATGAATTTCAAAAAATGTAACATTGAAATGTAAACCAGTTACGACAGATTGTATAAATATGACTGTGCCGTTATTGTTGTTTGTTAATTTCGCAACAGTTTTATGCAGGGTAATCTGGGTTGTTGGTATTTTATTACTGGTTGACTATAGTATGTCATTTTCAAAGTTTGTGTCTTCGAGAACAATTTTAGTTTGAGTCGTTCCTTTCCTTTATAGCACTCATTCATTTGTTCCCCGTTATGAAATTTTATTCGTAATAGCAGATATAGCGGTTTATAAACGCCACCTGTTCTTCGATATAATTAATGTAGTCCACGACATGCATTTTAACAAAACTTCTTGTGAACTAAATTATACATTTCATGTATTCCTTTCGGATGAAATTATTTAAGAGATGTAACAGGTTAAACACGTATTCTTGTTTACAAACAAATGCCTCATTCCACCGCAACCTTAGCGGTTTATTGCACTTATTATCAACCTTGATCCTTGAAGCTAGTTTGCACTATTCTGTTGTGAAGGAATGTTGACTAGATACTGTATACCTGTTTTTATAAGTTTATACTTACTTACAGAAATGTCATCAAGCATTCGGAGAGCTTTAAATCACATTTGAACTTTCTATATTGTGGCCTCCATTTAATTTGTGAAAATGTAACACATCTTGTATTTCTAGTGATACCAGTTTTGATTTATATCTTGATAGCCTTTGATAATGACGTAATGTCTAAATGCTTAAGTGGTATTGGAACAGTAAAGTTATGGCCAAGATATGTCAAAGTGTTTACTAGCGTATTTATCGTATCATTTAAGATTTTAAATACATGCAATTTAGTTCTGAGTTCAGATAAATACAACCCTCAATCGGCGGACACTGGAATGGAACGTACTGATAGGAGAGCACTGTCGAAATACATATTCTGCTCTTCTTCTATAACAGTTGTGAATATGTGAGTAGATATTTAGTCCTTTTGCAGCAATACAGTTATTTCACTGAAACTTTGGTAGAATATATTCAAACTCAATAATCAAAGGTTTACCATGGTTACCTGCACTTTTACAGTAACGAGTGCGATTCAGAAAACATTCTGCCGTACCTCCTCCTTCCAATAAAACTGTTATCGATGTTTCAGTATAGTTTCACCTTCCTTGTCCCACCTTTTGCTTTGTCTTCCGGTTTCGTTATTTTATGCTGGATCAACGTTTATTTTTCTGACATATAATTGTCAGTGAAGCCCTTCGAACTTTAACTGAACATTTGTGAACTGTGTTTTAAGATATCCTATTATTCTGTTACGGGTATATATACCATTACTCACAACTGTCTCGGTTTCTTCGTGCATAGAACTTAATTCGGGATAGTGCATCATTTTCTGCGAGGTTTCTACTATATCAGATTTATTCGGATACTTATTGCAACTATCTGCCACCATGACACAATGATTTTATAGTCTATTTCAACAGAAGAAACTGTATTGAGGGAACAGGGTAGAGGCAAATCATCACTACTCGTAGTTTTCACGTTTAAATTCATATCTACGTGTGTGCTATCAGCCCACCATATTTATAAATTTAAATTTGTCGTAGGTCACGCCAGCCACCTCTTTGCCCACCACGGAGGCTGCGCACTTCACACCCCGCAGCTCTTCAGAGCCGCCGCGTCAGACGCTGCGTGTGTGGGGGCGTCGCCGTCAACTCGGCGCCTGTTGAAGACCGCCAGGCTGCCAGACTGTGCGACTGTGACGCTGCGGCCAGTTCCACCTGAGGCCGCAGCTACTGATTCAATAAAAAAATCGGATTACTGTGATACCATGGTCTCGTTTTTTATTTTAGCTCGAGCAAGGTGGCGTTGCGGTAACACACGGAAGTCCCATTCGGACTGTCGGTAATTCAAAACTGCTGTCGACCATCAAGATAGACCTATAGGTTTTCGGTGGTTTCTCTAAATACATTAAGGCAAACGGATTAATGGTTCCTTCAGAGTATCATCTTGCGATTCCTTCTCCAATACCAGCTTCGTCTGACATTACATAAACGTCGATTTGTCGTTAGATACGAAAATTTGGACTTCTTTGTTTTTAATTTGAGTAAGAAAGTGTTTTGAGCAATATCGAAAAACAGGAAAATACGTGCCAATGGTATACGAAACAAGCATTCAGAGGTCACGCCACTAACTTTTTAAAATATGATATTTTGACCGCAAAATCACTAACGATAACACTTAAAAGTGTGTGTGTGTGTGTGTGGTTTGTGGTTTTCGGGCGCTAAACAGCGTGGTCATCAGCGCCCAAACGCATAGAAACAGGAACACATGCAGTGAAGGGACGAAGACGGACAGCGAACAAGGAGAACAGCTAAAAGACACAGACCTGACGCAGTTACAAATCCTCACATACAGAGGCAAAACAAGAGTAGAAGAAACGCACTAAAAAAGAAAGGAAACACAAGGAAAAGAGAACAGAAATCGAAGTGAAACAAGTAGGTAATCGTGACTGGCGGACCTCTTACCTAAAGCCTGGGTGAGCCAGTCACCCAGCAGCACATTAAAATCCTCTCCCTAAAATCCGAGGCAACAAATTGGACAGGACACAAAACCGTAAGACCTTAACCACAGTCGTTGCGTCGTCTTGCAAAATAGAGGGCAAATCCGGTGGCAAGGAAACCACCGCCCTCTGGTCAGAGAATAAAGGACAGTCAAGTAAAATGTGGCGGACAGTAATCTGGACGCCACAAGCACTGCAGATTGGGGGGTCCTCCCGCCGGAGTAAAAAACCGTGCGTTAAGGGACTGTGCCCGATGCGGAGTCGAGTGAGGAGAACCTCATCCCGCCTGCATGACTGGTAGGACGTACGCCATGGCCGCGTGGTGGCCTTGACCAGACGCAGCTTATTTTCACCGACTGCCAGCCACTCCTCTTCCCATTGACGCATAACACGAAAACGCAAAAGGGAGGTAACAGCATGGAGGGGGACGGCACATTCAACAACGTGAGGGAGGGAACATGCATCTTTGGTAGCCACATCCGCCAGTTCGCTTTCCCTAATACCCACGTGCCCCTCCTTCCCCTGCCGTTGCAGGTGGAGTAGGGCATCATGGATGTTCTGGACGACCGTATCCGCTGGGTACAAGTGTTGCATGGTCTGAAGGGCACTCAGGGAGTCAGAACAGATGAGAAACTTAAGACTGGGAACACATCTCATCTGCTCCAATGCCCGCAAGATCGCAAACAATTCGGCATCAAAGATGGTAAACGCTGAAGGAAGCCGTAACTTGACGACTCGATCAGGGAAAACAACAGCACAACCAACAGAGTCCCCCTGTTTAGAGCCATCCGTAAATACTGGTACATTCTCGGCATGCTGGTTTAAAATATCGTAAAATAAGGAGGTAAAAACAAACGCAGGAGTGCAGCTCCTCCGGTACTCTGACAAGTCTAAAAGGACGCTGGGCCTCTGGAGCAACCAGGGAGGCAGGCGGGTAAAACCCTGGAGTTGGGGTGCCACACGCTCCACACCAAGGGACTCAAGCAAATGCTTGGCACGAATCCCAAATGGTCTCGTTGCCTTTGGACGACTGGAAAAGATACGTTCCATAGGCGGTCGGGTAACAGTAGGGTATGCAGGGGAGGTAGGACAGGCAAGGAATTGACACACCCGTCGCACCATGAGGAGTTTCCGCCGGATGGCGAGCGGCGGTTCCCCTGCCTCAGCACACAGGCTGGGGATGGGACTGGTACGGAAGGCACCAGTAGCCAGCCTGATACCCTCATGGTGTACTGCGTCAAGAATCTTCAGATACGAAGGCCTCGCTGACCCATACACAGTGCATCCATAGTCAAGACGCGACCGGACGAAAGCCCTATAAAACTGCAGCAGACGCGCCCGATCTGCTCCCCAGGACCGATGGCTCAGACACTTCAAAATATTCAGCGCCTTCAGGGCCCGCACCTTGAGGTCTTTAAGGTGCGGCAACCACGACAACTTGGAATCAAAAGTGAGGCCCAGGAACCTCACAGTGTCTCTAAAAGGAAGAATGGTGTCCCTCAGGCGCAATTCAGGGGAGGTAAAAGCACGTCGAGAACGATTAAAATGAACACACACACATTTGTCTGCAGAAAAGGTAAAACCCGTCTTCGCAGTCCATGCCTCTAATCGCTTTATCGTAAGCTGCAGCTGCCGACTAGCAGTGACAAGACTGGAGGAAGAACAGAAAACAGAAAAATCGTCCACAAACAAGGAGCACTGGGCAGGACTCCGGATAGTGGACGTGATACTGTTAATGGCGACGGCAAAGAGGGTCACACTTAAAACGCTTCCCTGAGGAACACCATTCTCCTGCACGTACAAATCAGTAGAGTGGCTGAGAAATCACTCCATCTAAGGATAGTAAACTAGTTCGTATAAACCTCAGTGAGCCACATGTATCATAGCCCTAAAGTTTGCAGAAACTAAACCGAAATTAACATCTGATGCCCTCTGCATACATGTTCACCGCACTCGGTTAGTCTTTACTCATTTGTGACTACCTTTACTCGTAAATAGAAAACTATTTGGATGTGAAATATTAGGTATGTTGATATACACAGCAACTGGTCTTTATAGAAGCTTGACGAGTGTCTTTGCGCGTAGGAAACATAAATTAAACCTTTCTTTGTGTACTCAAAATGATGCCCCATTTCATAGAACTTCATTGTCCGAATAGCGATTGATTAGAATCCCGTCACAACCCCAAAGAAGTAAACAAAATAGTCATCGCGTAACATACGTATCTGGATCATCTTATCAGGTTAACATTTTGTCGCTTTCCGTACTATTCCGTAACGTGCGTGTCCGTACAAGTAATTACCACCCGTAAAAATTTAAAGAAGGAATTATGTCCCAAAAATAAAATAAGAAAACGTTAATTCGGCTACTTTAAGCTACTGCGTTAAGTTATTGTGACAGATAACTTACTTTGTGTGTACCGAAGGACTTAATGTGAAATGATATCGCAGACATTAAATAAGAAATTATGGTAAAGTGGAGCTACGTTGCATAGAAAATAGGACGATATCAGGTAATATTGCTAATAATTTCAGCCATTTCTCCTCAGTTGCTGCCTCACTTATGCTTTATCATACAGATGAAAACTGTTTGTCAACATATTGCTTCATACATTAAGTGTAACTGAGCTCAGAGTAGGTAGAAGGAATCGTAAAGAATCTAAATGGCGGTTAATAACTGCCATCCTACAACCCACAGCACGAGAATTACGAGGTAAAACGTATAATTATTAGGTGATTCAGTACTTCAGCTGATATTTTACAAGTACAGAAAAAATATAAGCAGCAACACATTAATTCTTCTTCCTAAAGTGCGGTAAGAATTTTCAAACATGACACTGGAATTCTAGTGGGATCTGCATTGAATATATTTTTGTAAGTAGCTTTCAAAATATTCATGGCTACGCTGTGCTTAGGATATGCCAAATCGGAATACTTTACTCCAGAATTATGCGATAGCAAAATCATCTATTGCAGAACACAAACTTTCTCTGCTCTGTTACATACTTTTTCTTTCTTTCTTTTTTCTCCACCTCAAATGACACTATGTCTTATGCTGATAAACTACCTCTTGAGTATATTTATTCTTGTATTGAATAATTATTCTTATATTGAAAAACTATTAATGGGTTTCGTTGACTACATTGGTGTAGGCCTACATGTACCTTTCTAATGTATTAATGTAACTCCTAGTGCCACATATGCTTGCACTCTCTGGAGTGATGTACAGCAGGGTGTCTGAAGCACGGTGGATTATTGGGATAAACGGAGTGGCTTCGACGGACATGCGTCCGCTTTGGCCAAAGACATAATCACGATGCCCAAAATGCAGCACAAATTTGATTTAAAAATGACGCTCAGGACATCATAACCACCCATTCCCAGGGTACAAAAGCATAAAAATCAATTATAAACTCGTACAATTTTAAATAATAAATATTGAACCTAGAACGAAACCGCGGGAAATTGGAAGTTATTGGCGGAGAAAAATTGACCTCTTAAACAACCACAAACTCAAGAAAAGACTAAAATATATGAACCTAAATAGCCGGAGGAACACAACTGCAACGGTTAGTACCAAAGATGCAGGAAAAAAGGTACATCAAATTAGCGCGATCCAATTCTAATCGAAAATATCGCTTGACGATGTAGCCCAACAGAATATGAATGAGAGACTTTGTTTTACCATTGAGTCGTTATTTATTTAACGTATACTTTGGTTTTACACCAGATTTCGTCTTCTTAAGCCACTGTCCAGCGATTACTTGTATAGAACTCACTGAATAACGGCTTAAAAACCTTAAGCCGGGTGCGAAATGAAATAAAATTTTGCGTAAAAAGCAATAGTGTGTTGGGAAAAATGCCGCATACATTCAGCATGTATATTAACTCTCAAGGTTACTAAATAATAAGGTTGGGCAGTAAGCGCTCTGCTCTGCCATTGGCTGGCCTAGTGACGTCAGCGTGGAAGCAAGCGCTCACAAGCAGACGACACGGCATGCGCGTTGACGTCAAGTTTTTGGCGGAAGATTTTGTTTAAACCAGAATTGAGATGTCTAAACTGCTTTTCTGCTGCTAAAATATTATAGTTAAAACTGATGAGTTATATTCTTTCGCAGCTTATGCCTCACACATCGGTAAAACATCAGATCACAACCACACTGTCACAAACTTGAAATTCGAAACCTCGGCTCAAATAAATCAGAAACTATTCATTGAACCGCATTGAAATGAATTTACTTAAGAGCTCGAAGTTGCACACACTTGTTTGTAAGAATAGCATTCCTTCTTTCTAAAGCCGCTATAGTATTCATCAAAGTAACTATCTGTGTCTGAAAAAAAAAACTGTCATCTGTACATGTGCTCTTATTATGATGTTTCTTATTTGGTGACAGCTTTTCCAGAGTTTCCAGAGATTTCTTCTGTAGTTCTCGTTTCTTATACCGTTTGGTTCTGTTTCTGTTGCGGGTGACACATTGACAGTCGCACTACTGCACGGCAAATTGCACGAAGGAACTGCATCTGGCTTGAGCATTCGTTTTCGGGGCAAATTAAGCAATTCAGACTGTAAATCCCTTAAGTAATCTGTTTCTGCGAAATAGCGAGAACATATTCGTGCATGCGCAATATTTACACTGTCTTTCCTACAACATTTCGACAACCATAGTTTTTGTAGTTTCATTACGCGGGAAACTGTGATACATTACGTCAGTTCCCTTTGTGCTCCGGTTGTAGGAAAAACAGCCCGTAACAACACAGCCTAGCATTGTAAAAATTAATTTTCTCACTCACTTGTAGATTATCCAATAAGAATTTCACAGGAAGAACCATAAACTATAGAGATGGCGAACACAATGTTCATCCCGCTGTCCACTATCGCTAACTATTTCAGTTCCGAATCAAATATCAATTACAGCAAAACCATTAACACTCCCGAATTCCGAATGTTTCCGCTGTTGACTGAGTACCTCAGAAGAAAGAACTCAATCAAAATACTCCTTCAAACACAAAACAACACAAGAAAAACAATCACACACAATTCGAACTGTGTACTGTTTGGCACAGCTGCTTCCACCGTGACGTCACGCGCATAACTGAGAAAACACGTTGCTTTCTGCGCATAGCTTTCTGCGCCCCCCTGTTAACTCTGCTACCCTCGAATAAGAGGGTCAACTGATTAGTCAATGGAAAAAAAAGAACTTAAAACCAACAGCAACACAGAGAGCAATAAACCGGAAACCCAAAAGCGATACCAATACAGATAATCAAAAGTCACCACAATTACCAAAACATGGTAGCGGCGGTGTAGTGTGCCTATGTTGGCAACGACCGTTGAATGATCGGAATTGTGTGACGTCTATACTAACGGAAACGTTTTGTTATGAAATGCTCGCTTTGCGAGGGTAATTAATTTATTGAGTGGACTGGGGTATCTGGAACAGCATTAATTACTCACTTCATCACCGGTCGTTGACTACATCAACACACTAAGCCGCAGCTGCCGCAAGCGAAATTTTGCCCATGGCTTCACGGAAATACAGAAGCGTCCGATCTTACCCGTCGGCTTTGACCCATGACGTCACAAATGTAGCGGAAACGACTATAAACGACAATTCCAATATGGCGGATATAAAAACATCGCATACGTATTATCCAATATGGCGGATATAAAAACATCGCATACGTATTATAAACACTGAAATACACAGGTTTCACAAAAAGCCTAATGACTCTAACGGGACAAGCGTGGGAAATTGGGGGTTTTTGGGTGGGGACAAACTAAATATACACAAATGTAGCCACCGACCGCCATACAAAACCACGCAAAACAACGAAATAAATCAACATCACAAAACTGACCAAATACCAAAAAACACATTCCTATCCAGAATCGGACACTTCCCTTGACCTATGTAGCTCAACAGAACCTACCGATCACATCCTCCAATACAAAAAAAAAAACCGAACACTTCCCTTACACCTACATACATCTACAACAGCTCCCAATCACATAAATTACGATCGAACACTTCCGTTGACCCGGCTTCACTAATAGCTGCAAATTCCAAAATTACTGGAACTAAGCATGCTTAGTATCACAGAGAAATGAGTTGGTGCGCACTATTCTGAACCTGACGATTGTGAATTACTTTATTCTACCGCTCTGGACCGGGTTATTGGCTGTCCAACTAAGCTATTTGTGGTACACGTCTGTACATTACTTTCAATTAACAACACCGCTTTCTCTACACTTGACGTTAAAATATTCAGTCTTGATTTACAGTTAAATGTTTGCAGACTTACGTAATTCGCAGTGGTCGAAGTGTCAGCTTTTCTTATTTCAATGATATTATTATTCACAAAATAATTATTATCATTATATTGCTTGTTGGCTCAGCGTTGAGAAAAATATGCGTCGAAGGAAAAATAAGAAATTAGAGAATCACACATGTTGTGATCTCTGGTTACTCTCGTTACTAAGACAACCAAAGATAGTGTTTAAGTTTGCCTCTTTAGGAGGGTAAGCAGAGTCCAGCATACGCTCGTTATTTTCAGTTAAGTAGCTGAACTTGTGAAATCAACAACATGTTCGCAATATCCAAACTTGCAGCGGTCTCTACAAACCTAACACAAAATACGACTAGTCTTGATCAGCGCCAGCAGTAGTCTCGGCGGTGCTTATTTGCTGCTGATAGGATGGCAATGTGTCAGTTTCGTGGAGCCGGTGGCATGATTCGTTGACATAACCAAAGCGCCAGAGCTGAAGCCATTGTCTTGTTCACTGTTTTTCGGTGTATTAGTGAGTTTAGAGAGAAATATTTTGTCATTACGGAAGCGAGTACTACAAAGTGGATTGATGCATATCAAATTGCAAAACTATTTAGAAAAGATATCTATATAGTGCGAAAATTGAAAGTTGCCCCTAAATAACCAAAAGTGTGAGGTCATCCACATGAGCGCTAAAAGGAATCCGTTAAACTTACGCTACATGATAAATCAGTCCAATCTAAAGACCATCTAAACACCTAAGAATTATACTAACAAACAAAGTAAATTGGAAAGAACCCATATAAAATGTTGTGTAGAAGGCAAAACAAAGACTCCGTTGTACTGACAGACCACTTAGAAAATGTAACAGATCTATTACAGAGACTGGCTACACTACGCTTGTCGCCCTCTTTTGTAGCACTACTGCGCAGTCTGGGATCCTTACCAGATAGGATTAACGGAGTACATCGTGTAAGCCGAAAAAAGGGAGGCACGTTTTGTACTATCGCGAACTAGGGAAGAGGGTGTCACTGACATGAAGATTTAGGGTGGACACCATTAAAACAAAGGCATTTTTCGTTGCGACGGAATCACACAAAATATCAATCACAAACTGTCTCCTCTGAATGCGAAATTATTTTGCTGATGCCGACCTACATAGGCAGAAACGATCATCATAATGAAATAAGAGAAATAAGAGCTAGCACGGAAATACGTACACACGTGTTCATTTTTCCCGCGCGCTGTTCGAGATTGGAATAATAGAGAATTATTGTAGAGGTGGATCGATGAACCCTCCGCCAAGCACAAAGTGAGATTTGCAGAGTATCCATGTAGATGTAGACAAGTAGATTTAGATTTAAGTGATTTAGGTCTGTACGGCCAAGTCGTCCATTGGGGCATGTCTCATGGCTTAGTTGCACAGACACAAAAATGTATGAAATGGCTGCTGAAATGACTCATAAAGAATCAAACGTTGTTGGCGATGGAATCATCTGAAAGGGCAGAAAAAGCCGTCACTTTGGCTAAATGGATCAATGTTTTGTAACTGAATTATGAGAGAAGGTAGGTGGATCATAGTTTATTAATAAGAGTTGGATATTCGATATGTTAACAAACATTGATCCCCCTACCTTCTCCCATGATTTAATTAAAAAGCATTGATCTATTTAGTGTGCTCGCGCAGATAGACTGCGTAACAACGCGGAGCGAAAAATTATGTTACTGCTTTTTCGAATATATCATGTACTGTGACGCTGTCCTCCTTTGTAGATACTATAAAAACTGCTGCCACTCAGACAGGGAGCAATTACCTTTATAATCCTCATTTACAGCAATGTTTCACCCTTTATTCTAAATGTATCACTTCGAAACAAGTCATCTACCTCGACCTCTCTCATTGGCTGTGTAACACAAATTGCTCGGACACCTTTTGTTCCCATCATATCTCAAGGCAAGCGTTGAAAACATTCTTGCACGAAATACGTAAGTAGGCTACTGACCCTAATCTAAACTTTTACCCAAAAAACACAAACAACCTGATACTTTTTTTAGTACCCATGAGCAAAACAAACCAACACTCCGAACACGCATGACGTCATCCGCGATGCCACCGGTACATCAGATCTCAGACACGACGGGTGACATCGAACTCTCAAGTTGAGCCAACTACTATGCTTTCATATTTCGTGCCTCCTGTCTTTTACACACTAATATGTTTCAGTGGCCAAACTAACGCAACAATTCTTTAGTTCAGGATTCTAATGACTTCTGACATCTGTCTAGTGCCAACGGAATCTCTCGCGAAACTACTAACATTCTTTGCAGTTCATGAGAGTCCCCTTTCAGCTTGCTGGCGACTGAAATCTCAATGCTTTTAATTGTTTCAAGAGTACGGGAGGCATCCGACGATAATTTGTGTCTCGCGGAAACTCTTACTCCAGGCTATGCAATTTTGCTACTTCCATATTTGTGGCTTTGGTCTACATGTTGTCCCAAGGCTCTATACGAATAATCTTGTTTCTGGAGTCACCTACAAGACTTAACTCTGAATTTTTTTGGCTTCTGTTGAGCATGCTGCTGGTTATCCAACCGTTCCTGGTGTTACCAACTTATCAACAAGTGAATAACTGAAGAAGCGGTAACCCAAATTAACTTTTCCTGTCTAATACGAAGGCTGAACTTCCATATGAAAGCCACGGAATATCTTTGTTGTTGTTGTTGTTGTTGTTGTTGTTGTTGTTGTTGCTGCTGCTGCTGCTTTGGTCTTTAGTCCGAAGACACTTTTGATGCAGCTCTCTCTGCTACTCCATCTCCGAATAATTTCTGCAACCTACATATTCCTGAATCTGCTTACGTCTCTTGGTCTTATTCTACGATTTTTACCCCCACACTTCCTTCCAGTATTAAACTGGTGAACCATTAATGTCGGAATATGTCCTGTCAAACGACCACTTCTTCTAGTCGGCTTGTGCGACAAATTTCTTTTCTCTCCGATTCTGTTCAGTACTTCCTCATTTGTTACGTGATATAGCCTTCTAATCTTCGGGATTATTATGTGGGACCACATTTCAAAAGCTTCTATTATCTTCTTGTCTTTACTGCATGTAAATTTCGAATACTTCCAGAACAGAACTCACACACAGGAACCCTTTCAGGCGACGAGTAATGTATGGACAACTGCTCCTCTTCTAATGGCAGTTAATCGTAGGTCGCTAGAGAAACGAAAACTACTGAGCTATTGGAAAAGGCACAAGTGAACCTTGTTTTCAATCTTATAGAACTATAATACTGCCGTCATTCGTCTGTAGAATTATGAAACGTGTTTTATATTCACACATTATGACTTTCTTGGAAATGGAGAACGTCTTCTATAAAAATCAGTACGGATTCCATGAACAGAAATCTTGCAACGCTCACCTCACTGTGAACATGCAAGAGATCTGGAGCACCTCTAGTATGATAAAAAAACTATTATTAGGTTAAATATATTTCAATTCTTTCAATTTAAATCTGTGTTTCATACTAGAATGTCGTGTTCCCAGTTTGACACAGCTTTGCCACAGGAGACACGAAGGTGATCGAAGACGTCCGTTTTCTGGTCAGCTCCTGATCGTTGTCAGAGGGAGGCTAGTTTTTGATTACGGAAAGAGTTCTATTATTTGGAAAAGAACAACCCGGATTTCTTTACGTAATCATTATGAATTTTATAATTACCTAAGGGATCTTTAACAATGAACAGTAAAATTGCATTTGCAAATGAAATCATTAATAAATGGGGCAGCTATGAGTTGTATAGAAGACAAGGGGCGGCCTTCTGTACACGACCAGGATGCCGCAGTATTCTCTGCTGTAGTAGAGGCTGTTTGACATTTATAAAAATAATATGGCATGGAGGTTAAAAAAGAATAAAGGAAAAGAACCGAATAAGAAATCTGGCAAACACTAAATATATTCAAACAATTCTCACTAGCAAATTGGGGCTTATTTATAAACAATATAACTTACATAAGTACTTTTCTAACTGTATGGTGCGATCAGATTTCAGCCTGCCCTGTGCTGTCTCCTTGGTTCACGTTTTTGTCACAAATTACAGCCATTACTTTTCTCCTTCGTTAAAAGACAATTCTTGCACTGTTCAACACCTTCATAACAATAACTTGCCGATTTACAGTTTCGAACATAAATTACTTTAATTTTATTAATTAATAATGTTGTCTGCACGCTGGCAAGACCGCTCACTTTTCTAGCTTAAAGTCGACCTTCTTTTACGTTTTCACATTACAAGCAGATGTAGTACATTAAAATCTGAAGATCTACAAAAGTTTTTTTTTTACTGTCCTCTTTTATTTAGATCGAAGTGGAACGTCAGTTCAGCTTCTGTTGAAATGTTTCTTTGACTGCGCAATCGATGTATTAGCGCCCGCGCTAGATGCGCAGGTTTACAGTTACGTAAATTATATAAAACAAATGTCTTTCAAAGAATACGTCTCATCTCATAGGATGATCATTTAATATACAGATAGGTGAATGCCTTTCCAAGGGTACCCACAGCCCTCATACTACGGAAATCCCAATAATATTACATCGCTTCCCGCGTGGGGAGTAATGATTCTGAAAGATCGTTACGACTCAACGCGCAGTCTTAATATTATTGGATTCACGTACTTAGTGAATGAAGTATTTAAGGATCTCTCCTTGTAGGGAGCAAAACAAACATAACATAAGGCACATAGAATTATATACGTTTAACACTAAGTCGTCAAAGCTACTCACAGTTGCTTGATCATTAACAAACTTGGTTGTAGCGTGATACCATCATAACTGTTCAAGGATTTAACATAGGTTCCTTTTTTTTGCGTGTTCTCAAGAATTACTCTCAATCAATCAATAGAAGCATTGAAATATTAACATAGATACAAGTACAAATCAAATACACATACAGATACTTATATACATAAATATTGACAAGAAGAAAAAATTCGATTACAGTATTGGTGCATTTCCACCAATTTTGAACAGAACATGAAACTTTTATCAGTCTTTCTCGTAGCGACGTCACTGTTCACTTTGTAGTTGGGAGTATTTCCCATGAACTCGGGTGATTTTCACAGGGGAATTCTTTCATCGCCTTTCACTTTCTACTGCACTAAAACTGGGGATCACCTTTTCACATTCTGGTGGAAAACACTGGGAATTTCACTATGTGAAGGGGGAAGTGATATTTCTTGACTCGACAATCCATCGGGTCATGTCGGGCATCAGGAAAGTTGATGACTGGTTCAATGACGAATGAGTCAGTTTGGTGGCTGTCTTAATCTCATTCCAATTCATGTTTCAGCACATGAAAATACAGAAAAAAATCTGTATTAGGACTTGCTCATTAACTAGCATCTTAATCTAAGGGAATATAGAGTAAGAATTTAAGACAATAAAAATGACTACATAGACTATGTACATATACATTATATATTATTCATGTTTGTTTTGTGTCTAGGTTTTATATTCTTTCGTTAGCAAATATTAACAAAACACGTTTCGTCTTGTATAGGTCTTTCTTAAGCAATGTATTTAGCAATATTGCCGTAGCAATTTTCATAGTTAAGGAAAAGTCATCATTAGTGTCCTTTTCATGTAAATATAGTAAAATCGTGCGTAGTTTATCAACGTTTTATTATTTTTATTTCCATTTTCATCTCAAATCTGGAGCACGCTCGCGCCCGTTATGGAGAGGAGTGCTTATTGTTGAGTACGGGCCGGCGAGCAGTCACTGAATGTTGCCACAGTGCTTCACAGTCACGTGATAACGAACTGGCGGTTTAACAGCGTTGGCAGTCCGCGTCCTGCGCGAGGCAGATAGTTCAGTGGCTACCAACCCCGTTTTTTTAACTTGTGCATTCTGTTGAATCGTGGGTACTGGAGCAGCTCGTCAAAGCGACATGGTCAACCTGGACGGTAAATTGACTGCACCAGCGACGAAGAACAGTCATCGATGAAAATGACTACTGTCACCTATTGCAGTGAGTACAATAGCTTGTCAATCCTTTGAGTGATAGTCACTGTATCGTCGTTACAACGTGAGAATACTTGTAATTCTACTTCACACGCGGAACATCACACGTGTCCATAGGTTTATTACAGTTTTGATTCCCAGAGATAACCAGTTTTTCGTGTACATACATGTGTCAAATTACGATTTACTCACGTGTCCATCATTTTGTCACTGAGTCACACGCATCAATCCATACGTGTCTATTTACGTGTCTTTATACTACAGAGTAGTACAGGTAATGCTAAAATTACTTATCATGAAAGGACCTAACGAAAAACGTGTTTGCTATTCTGAATGGTGCTTCTGAAGCACGTTAGATTTTATATGTATTTTAAATATTATTCTTTTCCTTTTATTATTGTTCTACAACAGCCTTTTTTTAGTTTCTTTGTTCATCTACTCGGTTACATCAATAATCAGTAAAATATACCATCTTTGGCGTGCCAAACAGTTCACGTTCAAAACTTCATCCAACAGAAATCGGAAAAATTATATTTCCTAGGATGCTTTTGCTCACAGCAAATCAGATTTACATCACGTTTCGATAAGTGACTGCAGATACGCATTAACCAACGAGCCACTATCGTCAATACACACAATATACACACGTCAAGTCTTTTGAACCAATTTCCAAATTTCTTCCCCTACCGGGTAGGGTAGAAAGGTAAGAATGCTAAAGAAGAAAACTACAATAGGATAGTGCAAGGAAATGAAAGATACGAAGATAGATAATAGGTGAAATAATCAGTTGAGCAAATTCATTCTTCGGCTCCACCGTTTTTAGTGTCATCCACGTGGCATAACTTGACTTCAGTATTAAAATGTCGCACAAATCCGCTTCCAAAGCATCTTCAAATACATCTCAAAATCACGGCATGCGGACATAGCAGAACAATATAAGCAGATTATCCCAGTCCTCAACTAGGTATCTTAGTATCGAAGGTTTCTGCATGATACTCATGACGTAGGAATAGTCTCTCTAAGTTCCTCCAATACAGGACCTAATTATCATTATAAATGCATATTTCTTAACTGGTTAACTCATAGTAATAAATAAATTAAAGTTGCTCTCTAGTTACGAGTACCATTATTCATTTCTTTGTACATTAACTATATGTTGCTGCTTATACTCGGTGTAATCTACAGATTACAATGTATCAGTTCTGCATCGTACATGGTTCTAGCGACTTTAAATATCAATCCTTTGAAAGCTTAACTTAGGTTATTACTTCACATATACGGACATTCGGGTCTGAATGAGGGATTTAAAGAAAACCTTTGCTACATGGTAAAAAGGAGATTTGCCGTAACTTAAAACTAAAGCAGCAGGTGGCACTTTGGCACATCCCTTACTCAATTCAACGACTGCAGCCCTCTATTGCTCAAGAAACTTAAAAGTACCTTAAAACTAAGGCAAATCTTATTTTCCAAATACGTAGAGTACCTTCTTCAGCCACTTAATATCCTTCCACCTCCATCATTACTTTGTGTCCACCTCACTCAAATGATTACGTCACCTGCAGAATACATGTACATACTGTTGACTCTCATACTTTCTAAACACATCACACTTGTTTCAAGTTTCAGCTTAACATAATATAAATGATATTTTTTTAATGTTTTTCATGGTACTTCTTTAGGTTTACATGGTGGTAAAGTCCTTTTATTCGTCCACTAACTGGATCTGCCAACACGTAGCAACCAATATGTGGCTTCCTGACTATAACAAACGGTCCTTCGTATAGGTGTTGCCACTTACGATTTCTACGTAAGATAAGAGATGGTTTGAAGTGTGTCCTCAGAAGAACACGCTCGTTCAGGCGATACGACAGAACTTTATTGACATGCTTGTCAAATCCTTTTTTCTTAAATTGACATGAGTTGTGAGAGAGATCAGGGCTTGTCTTAACTTATTATCTAGGTTGACTTCTGGACCTTGTATCTTGGGGATAGGATCAGTCCATTCATTGCTTTCCTTTTGCCTGGAGATTAATTCTGAAGGTGTGAAACCGGTCGAAGTGTGCGGAAGATTATTTACAATTTCTTCATATGGAGTAACGAAATCGACCCACCGTGTTTGCTGGCTCGATACATAGGTGCGAATAAAACGATTAAATTCTTTGAAGACTCGTTCTGTCGGGTTACTTTGCGGTCTAAATCTTGAGATTAGAATCTGTCTAATACCATTATTGGCAAGAAAGCGTCTCCACTCTTTTCCAACGAAGTTTGAAG
Source organism: Schistocerca americana (assembly GCF_021461395.2). Lineage (NCBI taxonomy): Eukaryota > Metazoa > Arthropoda > Insecta > Orthoptera > Acrididae > Schistocerca > Schistocerca americana. The sequence goes on from NC_060119.1 coordinate 256,997,773, forward strand.
CATTATCAGATAACATAGTTTCCGGCTTACCATAACGAGGAAAATAATCCTTTTCTATTCGTCTTATTAAAGATTTTGCACTGGAAGACTTCATCGCGCATAAACGCACGTGCTTAGTGAAGAGGTCCAGCAAAACAGCAAGGTACTTAGCACCTCCTCTTCCTCTAGGAAGTGGACCCGCATAGTCGAGACTGACTATTTTGTTAGGACGCTCAGTGTAGATAGGATTCAAAGGTATGACATTCGAAAGATTGAAGGGCTTTGCCTTCTGACAGATTAAAGAAGTGCTTAGCAGTTTATGAATTCTCTTATGCAGATTGGGTACGTAGCAATAGGCAGAAATCTTTCTTTTACACTTCGCGGGGCCATAATGTCCCTAGGATGGGTGAGTGTACCATATGAGATATTCAACGTACTCCTCAGGAATACAAACACACCATTGCTCCGTCAACATAGATGTACAATGAAATAAAACACCATTGCGTGATTTATAAAATTTCGACAAACGATGATTGGGGTTGTCTCGTAGAAGCTGTTTGGCTCTCTTCCAATTACGGTCACTTTCTTGCAGAGTACCCATCTGTCGGCAAAGACGTAGAAAATAATTACGATTCAAGGGATGTTTCATAAGGAGTATCTTGTGATTGGAAATCTGTTCTACAAGTTCCGTAGGGTCCGGCATACCTCCCGGCATGCGTGACAGTGCATCTGCAACGATGTTGTTCTTGCCTTTCACGTAAACAATTTCTAAATTGTACTCCTGTAGAAATAGGCACCAGCGAGTAAGCCTCGGATGATAGAGCTTACACGAAAGGAGAAAGCTAAGAGCTTGATGGTCGGAATACACTTTGATCGGATGGCCATAAATGTAATAATTAAAACGGCGGAACGCCCATACAACTGCCAATCCTTCTAACTCTGTAACAGAGTACGATCTCTCGCACTCCGTCAGCACACGACTGGCAAAACTAACTATCCTAATCTCTTCTTTATCTCTAGTTTTCTTTAGCTGGAACAAACAAGCGCCCAAGCCTTGAAATGAGGCGTCACAAGAAATGCAGAATTCGGAGTTCATATCCGGATGACTGAGGATATTGCTATTCAGAAGAGCTTGAGTAAAAATTTCTCGGTGTACATGCCGTGTCAAATCAGGATAAATCTCCGAGCTTTCGACCACTACCTCCATGGTCGTCGTCAGGGCTAAAACTGACTGTCGTGAACTAGCGAGGTTCAGGATTTATCCTGATTTGACGCGGCATGTACACCGAGAAATTTTTACTCAGGAAATACGTCGCGAAAGACTTCGTAGCCATATTAGTTTCCTCTACGGGGAGGACATAGCGCGCAGCGTTCGTCACCTGGAGAAGCTGCGCCTGAAACAGTCTCAGTTGCTGAGCAATCTGGCTTTTTTACAACGCTGTCGTGACAAGGAGGTAGTACCGAAGTTTGCAGTCGTCAAACACCACATCAGAAGCGCTGCAGTAAACAGAATTTTACGAAAGACCAGCCATGCTATTGTGAAGGAGAGGATACGTCATACCAGGTATGAACTAGACATGAACGCTCGCCTGTTATTTAGTTGCCATTTATTTCTGGCCGAAGTCCTCTCACCATTGGACTGGGAATGGGTGGATATGACTTTGGCGGCACACCAACGAGCCAATTTAAGCAGGACTACGGCGAAACAGGCTGATAAATTTGAGCGGCTTAACCGTGATCAAGGAACTACTGGGTCCAACGGCATTCACCGCACTGTTATCAACTTCTCTGACAAGGAACTTGATGAAGCTACCATCTCGGCTCTCAGTAAAGGATTGAACTTTGCCCCAGCTCCACGTAAGTTACCGGTGGTTGAGATCATTAGTGGAGTGGAACAAGCAGTTCGTCATCTTCCTCAAGAAGCAGCGGATGACGTAAGGCTTGCTACTAGCCGGATTTTAGCGACATCCAAGCCGCCTAAGTCAAACATCAGCAGAGAGGAGAGACAAGGACTGAAATTGCAGAAGGATGAAGATCTAGTTGTTTTACCTGCTGACAAGGGGAACGCCACGGTAATCCTCAATGCTACAGATTACCATAAGAAAGTTGGATTATTACTGGAGGACAGCACATACCGGGTTCTCAGACGGGATCCCACATCGGCGCTCAGCAGGAAGACAAGGGAGCTACTAAAAAACTCTGGCCTCTCCGACGAACTGGTGAAGAACTTACGGCCGAGAGCACCTAGGCCACCAAGACTGTACGGTTTGCCAAAGGTTCATAAGGAGAACGTCCCGTTGAGACCGATTGTTAGCGCTATTGGCTCTCCTACGTACAAGCTTGCAAAGCACTTAACTAAACTGTTGGCGCCTATAGTTGGTCACTGCCCACATCATATTAAAAATTCAAAAATGTTTGTTGATATCATAAAACAGATGAAGATAGGCCCAAGTGATATCATGGTCAGCCTCGACGTGGTTTCTCTGTTCACCAAAGTACCTGTGGATGACACATTACAATTGTTGTCTGCTCATTTCTCCTCAGAAATTTTGAAGTTGTTCCGGCATACCTTGACGACCACTTATTTTTTATACAGTGGAAATTATTATGAAATGACGGATGGAACAGCCATGGGTTCGCCACTGTCACCAGCAATAGCGAATTTTTTCATGGAGGACTTTGAAGAACGAGCCTTGAGCAGTTCACACCTCCGCCCATCATGCTTCTACAGATACGTCGACGATACTTTTTTAATCTGGCCACACGGCAGCGACACGCTGCAGCAGTTCGTCGAACATCTGAATGGTGTACATCCAAACATAAAATTTACATTGGAGGTAGAGAAGGAAGGGAAGTTACCTTTTTTAGATGTGTTGGTAGAGCGAAAGCCGGATGGACGACTGGGCCATTCTGTGTACAGGAAGCCAACCCATACAGACTTATATCTGCATAGCCATAGCTTCTATCATCCGTCTCAGAAGAGAGCTATGCTGAATACTTTAGTACACAGAGCCAGGACTATTTCCGACAAGGACCACCTCGGTCCCGAGATCAACCATTTGACGACTGTTTTCAAGAGGAATGGTTATTCTGCCGGTGAAATTAAATCAGTATTGTCCAAGAAAGTAAGACACGATGCCGGCCACATACAAGAAGAGGACCAACACTTAGCGCGGCTTCCTTTTTGCGGTGCTACAACGAGCAAGATAGCCAGAGTCCTGAAGAGGCAAGGAATAAAACCAGTTTTCCGACCACCTAGGAAAATTAAGGAAATGTTGAGACCAGTCAAAGATAGTCTCGGCTTAAGAGTGCCGGGAATTTATACTATTCCTTGCGAATGCGGCAAGAATTACGTGGGCCAGTCTGTAAGAACCGTTGCCGACCGCTGCATCGAGCACCAGCGTCACCTGAAATACAGGTATTTGGAAAAATCAGCGGTGGCTGAACATAGCCTGCTTAACAAGCATAAGATTTTATTTGAAGAAACCAGAGTAATAGCCCACACATCGAATTACTGGGACTCTGTGATCCGGGAAGCAGTCGAAATTAGGCTTAGCGATAATAACTTTAATAGAGACAACGGCTATGCACTTAACAACACTTGGAAGAGTGCACTGGATAAAGAAAAAATCGCTGAGAAAAACTTCTCGCACTTTACCTCCTGATTTAAGGGATGGCGCTGCAAGCAACGCGGGATAGCAACTACATCTATGGAAGTAGAGGGCACCACTTCGCTACGCGCCATATCGCTGACGTATTCCAGCCAATAAGAAGCCGTCCTTTGGATATAAAAGTGGGAACCTCGCTAGTTCACGACAGTCAGTTTTAGCCCTGACGACGACCATGGAGGTAGTGGTTGAAAGCTCGGAGATTTATCCTGATTTGACGCGGCATGTACACCGAGAAATTTTTACTCAGGAAATACGTCGCGAAAGACTTCGTAGCCATAACAGAAGAGCTTGTTTGATTTTGTCAAAGGCTTGCTGACATTCAGAGGTCCATACCCAATGAACGTTTTTCTTTAATAGATTGTGCAACACTGGACTGTTCATGGATTGATTTGGTATAAAGCGACGATAGAAAGACGTTAACCCTAGAAACCCTTTTAATTGTATTTTGGTGTAGAGCACAGGGAAGTTCCTTATTGCAGACAGTTTGTTAGGATCGGGAGAGATTCCCTCAGAAGAGATGATATGACCAAGGAATTTTACTTCCTTTTTTACAAACTTTGATTTCTGTAAATTGGCAGTAACGCCAAAGTTAGCAAACCTCACGAAGATTTTCCGAATCAAGTCAAGAAGTTCCTCCCATGAAGTCGAGGCTACTAAGATATCTTAGACATAGACAGTTATTTTGTCCAGTAAATCATGACCTAAGACATGGTCAAGTGCGGCAATAAAGACACCTGAACTAATATTCAAGCCAAAGGGTACGACACGAAATTGATATGACCGACCCGCAAAGATAAAGGCCGTGCACTTCCTTGAAGATGGCGACAACTTCACCTGCCAATAGCTACTTCGAAGGTCGATGGAGGTTAGAAATTTGATACCATAAAACCTTTGCAGTTGCTCCTCCAATGCTTCCGGTCGGGTACACCCAGGAAGAATAATTTTGTTGATGTTCCTAGCGTCTAGAACAAGCCTAACACTTCCGCCCTGTTTAAATATAGACAATAGTGGGCTCGAATATGGAGAGTCAGAGGGCTCAATTATTTTCCAGTTTAACATTTTGCGGATTTCCTGTCGTACTGCTTCCTTGCGGGATTGAGGAACTGCGTAGGTGGTTTTACAGTAGTTGCTGTGGGGCTTAACCTTCATGTCGAATACATAGTTGGCTATGATTCCCGGTTTCTTAGAAAACACATTGATAAATTGTGTCAACGGGTCGTATAATTCCTTTCTTTGTCGGTCACCTAATCCTTCAGATTCATTAGCCTTCGTCAGTAATTCTTCATGTGTCGGTAATAAGTCAAAGTCTTCGTCCGCATCTCCTGACTCGTCTAAATAATTAAAATATTGTTGCCGAGATGTGAGCTTGCGGAGCTTTACTTTATGTTCTTGGCTGGACAACTTAACTTTGGTCCTCAGAAGTCGAATCACTATACTCTTATCACTGCATCTGAGAATACATGTACCTTCATACAAATCGATGATGACACAATTCTTACGTAGAAACTCCATTCCTAGGAGGCAAGGTACTGACAGATTTTTAACAAACTAGAAAAGTACATGGTACGGTGTCTGATGCAAATCTCACTGGTACATGAATTTGTAGCGTCACCTTTTGAACTAGAGAGCCTATAGCTCCGGATACGGTACACCCTTGTACTGGCAATGGCAGAACTTTTGCTACAGAACACACTTTCTTATATACACATAAAGACAAAACATTGATATTGGTACCAGTATCTATTACAGCGACAAGTGGTACATCATGAATATGAATCATAGTGGATGCCTGAACCTGGTTTTCCCATAAATCCTCACTATTCAAAACGTCATTCTCCTTCAGCAAGTCATCTCGTACGTCACAGTCACTGTCATATCGTATAAGGTTGATTTGCCCTCTAATGAAATCGCCCCCAACATGTTCCGCAGCTTTCCCAGGGAGGCAAGAAAAAGAAGCTGCTTTTAGTTTTCCGCATGTTCATTAGATTGAATTTCGCTCACGATTACTTTTGAAGTACCGGGCGGTACGCTCGGTACGAAGTTTGCTTCCTTATTCCACCTAAGTTGCGAGCTATTTTCCGGAATTTCAGTCGAGATGGTGTGTGTTGGTGGGTTTGCTCGGGCATAATAGATGCGACAATTTTGAGGTTCATGATTTTAACTTTGATAGTTAGTAAAAGGTGGAGGACTATTCCTAAAGTTTGGAGCATACAGTTTTTTGTATTGCTTGGAAGGACCTGGAGCATTTCTCCCTTGAGAACAGTGCTGGAATCTAGGCTGGTTACCATACTGCTGTTGACTGTTGGTGTTAATCCAACGTCCTTTTCCATTGAAATTATTATTATTTTGGCGATCGTTATTGTAGTGACAGCGATCATTGTAATTAACTGGTGAATCGCCGTATTACTGTTGTGTTGTCTGGTATATGGGGTGGTACCTGTTTTGATCCTGGAATTTATGTTTCTGCTTCCCGTTACGGCGATAGTAGTTGTTATTATCACACAGAACGTCGTGTCCTTTACTGTTGTTGGGTTGGTACGACATACCTGAGTCTGCGCCTACACCGTGCGGCTGTGTAGTGTGCAGGCCAAGATTACAATTACTCCGCGCACTAGCAAGCACGTCTTCTTGAATCATGTCAAGGTTGTCAAGTACTGACAGAAAAGCCTCCGTGTCGTCGTCACTGACATTTACTAACTTCTCCCTGATTGATACCGGTAGCTTTGACTTACGGATCATAATTACGTCTTTCGTGGAAATGGGCGTGTCCCAATATTGTATTTTTCGCAGGTATTTCTCGAAGTTCCTACGGAGACCAGCACTTCTCGTGTTAAACGGTTCAGCATTATATACTCCCTTTCTAAGGCGTTGTTGTATACCTGAACTCCAGAATTTGTTCAGAAATTGCTTTTCGAAGTCAGCGTAATTATTACATCTGTCAATTACTTCTGTTCCCCAGACAGAACCCTCTCCTTGAATGTAACGTACTATAAAGCGCATACGTTGCTTGTCATCCCGGCTCTCAGGAAAAACACCATTAAAAGACTTCAGAAAAACCATTAGGTGGATGTCGCGTTTCTCTGGCAGAAAAGGCTGGAATACGCGGTGCTTGAGAACGCTTTCTTCTTTCACGAGCTCGACAAGAGCTACTTGATCATTCTGCTTGCGTACTAACGGATTCTTACTGCTGTGACCATGTACAAGTGGAGAGAATTTTACACGAGACACGGGATTATTATTGTATTCGTGTTCTGAAGAAAGCAAGTGTGAATACTCACTTCTATTCTCATTAGGAAAATCATTGACTTGTTGTTTTAACTGCTCGATTTCCTCAGTGACGTGTCGTTTCCACTCGGGAAGATCTCGGTGAAAAACTCTACGAATCTCTCCTAATTCAGTGAGAATCGTATGTCCTGATGTACCTGGAGCAGCTAAAACTTCAACTGTGGCTGACTTAACGGCATCTTTTTAGTGGTGTTGAACCATGTTTTCTATGTACTGTTCCTTAGTCTCGACCCATTCTACAAATTCTTTTCCTATCGTGGAACGTACGTTTGCTGCAGCATCATTCACCCTCTTTTCAATGTTAATTTCGGATAGCGCCTGTGTCAGGTCATTGACCTGGCCTTGCAGGGTGATGACATTGTCTGCAAGCTTGTTTACTTTAGCTCCGACCTCAGCGGACTTTTTTGAAACTTCCGTTGTAACTGCCTGGCAACTTTCGATTTGTACTTTGATGTCTTTGTGCACGTTACCTACTGTGCACTCACATACATCTACCTTCTGCAGAATACCTTCTATCCTTTCATTAACTTTAGTACTTAATTCCGAGATATATTCCACCGTGACTTTCCTTATTCTTGCCTCTAAGTTGGCATCAATATTATCTAACCTACTTTTCATTGTACCAGTCATGGTATTTAGGTCAAACCATTTTCGCTCTGTCTCCCGTTCCTTTTCCCTTTCTTTTTGTTCCCTTTCTTGTCTATCTCGTTGTTTTTGTAATTTATAAGCCTCCCTTTCCCGTTTCTCCTGTTTTCTATCACGTTGTTCTTGTAATTTATAAGCTTCCCTTTCCAGTTTCTCCTGTTCTCTTCCTTGAAAAAAAATTCTCATCATTTAAACCATCGAATTTTCTCCCGCTTGCTGTGACGATGATTGCTGTGACGATACGTCACGCACATCATCATCGTCTGCCGTTCTCTCCATTCGCGAATCGGCTCTGCCTGTTCCCGTTTGCGAACGTAGTGGGTATGACTTGACAACTGTGACATCAACGTCATCCACATTGATTGTCGGCTTGCCTCTGTCATCTGACATGTTTATTTTCAAGTTTGTGACGTAACTGCTCAAAGAAATCTTTCGCAGCACGCCGATCGTCAACTCTCAGATGCGCACGCTGCGACGCTTCCTGATAGTCAAACGGCACTCCGCGGTAGCTGACAATTGCAGAGCTATACCGGGTAGAAGACAAGATGGCACCTAACTTTGAAAATAAGTGACAAACACCTACTAGACAATTAATCCTGCTATTATGGCATCCATCTTGTGTTCTTAACCGTAGCAACAATGAAGATGCTAATAATGCTAACAAATAAACGTTGCATGAAGAGATGATCAGAAATGAATTCTAACTACGTAAATAAGCAACTCTGCAAGGAAATAACAGCGATAGGATAAAATGTAGCAGTAAGGAAATAAATTCCGGGAATCAGTTTTTTTATGCAAGACGCTAGATTTTATGCGTAATGAAAACCGTACTTACATAAGTCGTTTTGCGCACTGCTGTTATTTTTCGAAATTTTTTTTTACTTCCACGGTTTTGTTCAGTACTTCCTTTACGGCTTCCCGATGTCCACCGGATGATGTCATGAAACAATACCAGAACAGATTAAAACATTTTTATCAGGTCCCTGTTCGGGCGCCACATCTAGTATGATAAAAAAATATTATTAAGTTAAATATATTTCAATTGTTTCAATTTAAATCTGTGTTTCATACTAGAATGTCGTGTTTCCAGTTTGGCACAGCTTTGCCACAGGAGACGCGAAAGCGGTCGAAGACGTCCGTCTTCTGGTCGGCTCCTGATCGTTGTCAGAAGGAGGCTAGTTTTTGATTACGCAAAGACTTCTATTATTTGGAAAAGAACAACCCGGATTTCTTTACGTAATCAGTATGAATTTTATAATTACCTAAGGGACCTTTAACAATGAACAGTAAAAAAAATTGCATTTGCAAATGAAATCATTAATAAATGAGGCAGCTTTGAGTTGTATAGAAGACAAGGGGCGGCCTTCAGTACACGACCAGGATGCCGCAGTATTCTCTGCTGTAGTAAAGGCTGTTTGACATTTATAAAAATAATATGGCATGGAGATTAGAAAAGTATAAATGAAAAGAACCGAATAAGAAATCTGGTAAACACTAAATATATTCAAACAATTCTCACTAGCAAATTGGGGCTTATTTATAAACAATATAACTTACATAAGTACTTTTCTAACTGTATGGTGCGATCAGATTTCAGCCTGCCCTGTGCTGTCTCCTTGGTTCACGTTTTTGTCACAAATTACAGCCATTACTTTCTCCTTCGTTAAAGACAATTCTTGCACTGTTCAACACCTTCATAACAATAACTTGCCGATTTACAGTTTCGAACATACATTACTTGAATTTTATTAATTAATAATGTTGTCTGCACGCTGGCAAGACCGCTCACTTTTCTAGCTTAAAGTCGACCTTTTACGTTTTCACATTACACGCAGAAGTAGTACATTAAAATCTGAAGATCTGCAAAAAGTTCTTTTTTTTTACTGTTCTCTTTTATTTAGATCGAAGTGGAACGTCAGTTCAGCTTCTGTTAAAATGTTTCTTTGACTGCGCAATCGATGTATTAGCGTCCGCGCTAGATGCGCATCTTCACAGTTACGTACATTATATAAAACAAATGTCTTTCAAAGAATAGGTCTCGTCTCATAGGTTGATCATTTAATACAGGGTGTTACAAAAAGGTACGGCCAAACTTTCAGGAAACATTCCTCACACACAAAGAAAGAAAATATGTTATGTGGACATGCGTCCGGAAACGCTTACTTTCCATGTTAGGGCCCATTTTATTACTTCTCTTCAAATCACATTAATCATGGAATTGAAATACACAGCAACAGAAAGTACCAGCGTGACTTCAAACACTTTGTTACAGGAAATGTTCAAAATGTCCTCCGTTAGCGAGGATATATGCATCCACCTTCCGTCGCATGGAATCTCTGATGCGCTGATGCAGCCCTGGAGAATGGCGTATTGTATCACAGCCGTCCACAATACGAGCACGAAGAGTCTCTACATTTGGTACCGGGATTGCGTAGACAAGAGCTTTCAAATGCCCCCATAAATGAAAGTCAAGATTGTTGAGGTCAGGAGAGCGTGGAGGCCATGGAGTTGGTCCGCCTCTACCAATCCATCGGTCACCGAATCTGTTGTTGAGAAGCGTACGAACACTTTGAGTGAAATGTGCAAGAGCTTCATCGTGCATGAACCACATGCTGTGACGTACTTGTAAAGGTACATGTTCTAGCAGCACAGGTAGAGTATCCCGTATGAAATAATGATAACGTGCTCCACTGAGCGTAGGTGGGCGAAATTAAAAGGAGCTCTAACATGGAGATTAAGCGTTTCCGGACACATGTCCACATAACATCTTTTCTTTATTTGTGTGTGAGGAATGTTTCCTGAAAGTTTGGCCATACCTTTCTGTAACACCCTGTATACAGACAGGTGAATGCCTTTCCAAGGGTACTCACAGCTTTCGTACTACGGAAATCCCAATAATATTACACACCTTAGAAAACGGCACCTTGGTTTATGGTATATCCCTTAACTTCAATGCAGTCCAAAACTGACGTTTAGTGAAAAAATTTGGAACTTACCTAGTACCGGGCGTAATGGCTGTTTTGAAAAAAACCTGCAACTTCATGGGACCAAATTGACACACGTAGGGGTAATTTCGGGATTTCCCCAAGGGAGCTGTACATGCTCTTTAATACTTGGGAAACATATAAACCATGTAGTGGATAAGTATAAAGCTCAATGGCTGGCAGGCAACCTGTCTGTCAACAACGCTGGCTTGGGAACCGTCATGTGAACCATGAAATAAACCTACTGCGGATTTCTCTCCGGGCGACTAGGGATTTATAGATGTAAGAAAGAAAGCTTTCGTTTACTTTTCTTTTCTCCTTTTATGTCTTTGGCATCACAGGTATGTAGTGGAGTCCATGCTACTGAGATACTTGTTGAATGAATATGCTCTTCAGGCGAGACGTAAACAATAACAACAAAGGGAATAGTCGTCAGTTATGCAGCTCTGTAGCAGCCATCACTTAAGATGCGTTTATCTACGTAACTCTTTTTAGTTATTTTCAGTATTATTTTCTGAGTCACAGATGCTAATACCGACGTTTGTCGATAAACAAGAAGATGGACTATCTGATTCATTAACTGAAATGTAATAACAAACTGGATGTCTTTATCCGCCTCGAAATTTCGGTATCTCCTGAACGTTTGGAACTTATTTCAGTAAGGAGACCTCATCTATTTTTGAAGCAATGAACCTGGGAAAAAAAACACACTGGAATACAAGATGAAATTATCGAAGTGATTTTGACATGTGGTGGCAAATCGCTGTAGGCTGACGAGAGCATCATTTTACACTGTACGGCATAATGACACACGTAACTAATGTATCGGCCTATTGTTACTTTTCAAAACTACTTTCTAAAAAGAAATATTCGTCGTAAGCAATTCGAATATATTTATTCAATATCGCAAAGTACCCCGGTCAGTCCAAAACTTTTCGACAGTGGACTAATCGCTTGATACTCTATGTGATCAAAAGTATCCGGACACATGGCTAAAATGACTTACAAATTCGTGGCGCCCGCCATCAGTAATGCTGGACTTCAGTATGGTGTTGGCCCACCCTTATCCCACATGACAGTTTGCACTCTCGCAAGCATACGTTCAGTCAGGTGCTGGATGGTTTCTTGGGGAATGACTGTCCATTCCTCACTGAGTGCCGCACTGAGGAGACGTATCGATGTCGGTCGGTGAGGCCTGGCACGACGTCGGCGTTACAAAACATCCCAAAGGCATGCTGTCGGATTCCGATCAAGACTCTGTGCTGGCCAGTCCATTACAGGGATGATATTCTCGTGTAACCACTTCGCCACAGGCCATGCATTAAGAACAGGTGCTCGATCGTGATGAAAGATGCAATCGCCATCGCCGAATTGCCCTTCAACAGTAGGAAGCAAGAAGGTGCTTAAAACATCGATGTCGGCCTATGGTGTGGTAGTGCCACGCAAAACAACAAGGGGTGCAAGACCCCGCCATGTAAAACACAGCCACACCATAACACCACCACCTCAGAATTTTATTGTTGACACTACACACGCTGGCAGATGACGTTCACCGGGCATTCGCCATACCCACACCCTGCCATCGGATCGCCACATTGTGTACCGTGATTCGTCACTCCACACAACGTTTTTCCACTGTTTAATCGTCCAATGTTTACGCTCCCTACACCAAGCGAGGCGTCGTTTAGCATCTACCGGCGTGATGTGTGGCTTATGAGCAGCCGCTCGACCTGAAATACAAGTTTTCTTACTTCCCACGTAACTGTCATAGCACTTGCAGTGGATCCTGATGCAGTTTGAATTTCCTGTGCGATGGTCTGGATAGATGTCTGACTGTTACACATTACGACCCTCTTCAACTGTTGGAAGTCTCTGTCAGCCAACAGACGAGGTCGGCCTGTAGGTTTTTGTGCTGTACGTTTCACTTTAGATTTCCACTTCACTATCACATCGGAAACTGTGTACCTAGGTATGTTTAGCAGTGTGGAAGTCTCGCGTACGGACGTATGACACAAGTGACACCCAATCACCAGACCATGTTCGAAGTCCGTGAGCTCGGCAGAGCGCCCCATTCTGCTCTCTCACGATGTCTAATGACTACTGAGGTCGCCTATGTGGGTTTACCTGGCGGTAGGTGGCAGCACAATGGATCAAACATGAAAAACGTATGTTTTTGGGGGGTGTTAGTTCAAATGGCAATGAGCACTATGGGACGTAACTGCTGAGGTCATCAGTCCCCTAGAACTTAGAACTACTTAAACCTAACTAACCTAAGGACATCACACACATCAATGCCCGAGACAGGATTCGAACCTGCGACCGTAGCGGTCGCGCGATTCCAGGCTGTAGCGCCTAGAACCACTCGGCTACATCGGCCGGCTTTGGGGGTGTCCGGTGTCCGAATACTTTTGATCACATAGTGTGTGTTCAACGTATTCTCTGCCCATTTGAGTAGATCGCTCAGAACGCTCATATTGCCATGTGAAACTGTCAGAAATGTCCTTACTTGGGATGTTGCTCAGCTCGTGTGTCTCATTTGTTCCTTCACCGACCTTAGAGCATCATTAGAGAGAGGCCTATTTTGTACATTGTCCTTCTGTGGTACGCTCATATTGATGCCACAAAATCTCGTCACTAGTCATGACGTTTTACAGAAAGGAAACGTCAGTGTTTTTCATTTCAGTCAAGTTGCAGCATGCGTCGAAGCGTAAATGGTTTTTGTTCGATAGTCAAGGTTGCGAGGTGCCGGGGTGGAGAATATTTTGTACCCTTTAATTCAGACGAATTTTGCATGAGAACGAGACATGCACTCGATCCCCTCCTTATGTACCACCTAATTAATTATGCGCACAATGTTAACGGATAGAAATGATGGTGGACGCTGCTAGTTAGTAAAATAAGGAGTGCACACTCACAATAACTTAATAAAAATCGTCATCTACTCAGAAAAGAAGAACTTTATCATAATAAAGAACAGGAAATGGGATTCCGAATATATCTACGAAATAATATGCTGATTAAATATTACAATGAGATTTATTATACATTAGAACATAAATGCACGTGATTATCGACACAGACAGTAGGTTACAGGATAGGGCGTACTGAAATATTATGAGAATAAGAGTGGGCTCGAGAGTAAGGGGCTCCTGCTCTCTGTGATGCAATAGATTGACGATAATGACTGGAGATCCTAATGACTCAAATATTAATCTCCCGTCTATACAGCAGTATCACAATTAGTAGTGAGAGCTCAAATGGGATCACATGGAGAAACAAGCAAGGTGGACTACTAGCAAAGCGAGCGCGTTTGTGTTGAGGGATTCAGTATAAAATTGATAAGGCCCTGATGCCAGAGCCGCAAAATACTGTACCAGTACTGAAATCTGCAGCACGTCGTCGGTAGGCAGCGTCCTGATGATGTAGGCGCCGACTTCTGCCGTGCAGCAACTTTGTGTCAACCCCTGACCTTGAAGGCTGGCAGAAGAATTCTAAGTTCCTCCGAAAAAGAGCGACCAAGTCGCAAGACCGTCCAACTCTGAGGAAGATCAGATCCCCCAATCTGCTGCCCGCACAACGCAAGATCGAAGCCAACATTGCTCTACTCCATACTCTCCTCAAAAACCGCGAATCAGCATTCAGTTCTGATTCCAGAATTCCCCCACACTGTCTCAGAACATCAGTCACGCCAATAGTGACCGTTCCCTCCAATTTCGAACAGGGCCTTATGACATCAACTAGCCTCAGTTTAAGTTGACCAGTCATGCCTCTGCTATTCAGCTGAGGACACTGAACTTGGCGTTTGACAGGCTACGAAAACAACCTGCCTAGACCACCGGCCGTACGGTGCCCGACAGTGGCACCCAGCAGGGCATTGTCCACAAGTATTCTCAGAATCAAGAGGAAAATGCAGTCAGTAGGTGCCAGGAATCTTCCTTCCAGACACGCCAGAAAGGTAAACACATCAACTGCGGCGACACTCAGACGTCTCGCAGGTCATTTTGCCCAGCATACAATACGCGAAACTCGACCGACGTTAGTCGTTCCGACAGGTGCTTAAGCCTATTGTATGAACCCCTCAGAATTCAGGGAAGTGCAGCCCCCAACCGGAAATGCTGTGTGCCGCGTCCTCTGATGCTTGCCTCGCACAAGCCACCCAGGGAAGTAAACCAACATGTTTAGGAATCAAGTGAAAAGTATTTTTTGAGCTCTCAGAACAAATACTCTTATTACAATAATGTCTGTTATTACTGTGCAATGACATATAAAATTAATAAAATTGATGAAAATGAGAGACGACGTGCAAAAGAGGAACTTCTCAAGGTGTGCGGAAAAACGTTTGCGTTCGCTGTTCTCTTTTTCTTGAGTACTTGATTTAGAGACGTTCATTTCTCTGTTCCATTACAATTTGTGACTTAATGTCGCAGACACAAGATGGCCGTATGTCCACTACTTAGTGCTGCCTGATCACAACTCACTGGTCTGATGCACATCTGCTGTTTACTGTTGTTAGTTGCCACTGTAAGTATTAATCTGACGTCGCTTGTATGTCAGGAATAAAATCAATGTCAGAAATTTTTAGATGTGACATATATTGTCCCGAAGGTCATTTCGTACAAAAATACGCCATACGCTCCACTAAAATGTTTTATTGTATTTGTCACATACGTTATTTACTGGCGATATTATAACACAATCGATAACTTCCAAAGAAATAAACTTGGGTCCGTTAGAAGTGAGTGATCAATAACAAAAACAGTTTCGGAGTTTGACAAAGTTAAATCTTGTAATTCTGACGAAATCAAAGTCCGAAGTGTGACATTAAGTTTCGGAATTACGTGAACAAGTTGAGTTCTGAAATAGGAACCAAAAGTTAAGTGCGGAGCATTGGGCAGACATGTAGGCACAAAAGTTATAACGGAATCACTACAAATGGAATTTCTTGAAGGTTGTACTTCGCTGATAAAGTCCCGAATAAAGAACTAGAAAAATCTAAGTTTATGCAGATACTACCAGTACTAAGTCCGACACTGTCAGAGTGGTGAAGAAGCAGTGAAGCAGTGTATACCAAGGTCTCCCAGCATGCTAAGGCGCTGCAGTCATGGACGGTGCAGCTGGTCCCGGCGGAGGTTCGAGTCCTCCCTCGGGCATGGGTGTGTGCGCTTGTCCTTAGGATAATTTAGGTTAAGTAGTGTGTAAGCTTAGGAACTGATGTACTTAGCACTTAAGTCCCATAAGATTTCACACACATTTGAACAATTTTTTCTCTCAGCACGACACCACTACACTGACTGAGTCTGGTAGCTCGGTGACGACCAGAGCGGAGAGGCGTCCGCGTTGTAGCGAGTTGTGTCCTGGCGTAGTCTTTCCGGGGCTGCTCGCTGCACTGGAACTGAGCTCTGGAGGTGGAGCGCTAGCCTGAATGATAGCCTCGAACAGTGATACCCCATTTATGATTAGCTCCAGTCGATTTTCGCGGAAGTAGGAAATACTCTGAAACGTCCCCTTAGAAAAATTATTGAATTACTGTGCTGGTAAATCACTTGCGTTGTTTGATTTTCAAACAGCTGAGCAGAACTGAACATACTCAGACATTTCGCTCTTTACCTATTCTGATCAACACTAAACTGACACACAACATTTTTAGCGCAACGCAATCTGACTTTCAATAATCCCTACAAAAGAATGGCCCCGACTGACATTAACCTATACCTTTCACAAATCACTTACCACACAAAAATCTTCGTTACTATAACTACTGCAATACAGCGAGCGCCACTACTGCCAGCAAAATAAAAGATTCAAACTACTGAAGGCACTAACTACTGATAGGCATAGTTAGCAAATGAAAGATTTTGATAGAGAACAAACAATGTATTTACCTTAATAGTATTCAAAGGTCATAATATATAGCAGTTCATGACATCCAGTCTTACAAATTTACTGTCTCTGATGGACACACGTCCAAATCATCCGCTCTCAAAACTCCGCCATCTCTCTCCCCACATCCACCACTGCTGGCGGCTCACCTCCAACTGCGCAACGCTACGCACTGTTAACAGCAACAACAATTCAGACCAGCCTCGGACTGCACACAGCACAGTCAGTGATTTTCATACAGAGCGCTACGTGGCGTTGCCAATAAAAAAAACCTATACAGCCTACTTACATAGCCCCCATGCTCCCCACAAAAAATTTTACAAATTGTTTTGGGCAGTGGCCAACACAGATTTGAAACAATTTTTCATAATTACAATAACAAAAAAATCCAATGCACACACTTATTGATACAACGTTGGTCAAAAGCTAAAATTTTCTCACAGTCCATAAAGACAGCCCTGATCATTCATCACAGTAAAATTGCAGTGTTTTTCTCAAAGTCTGAGCAGTAAAAGAAAATGCACACGGAAGTAGTGGATTTCCATGCAGTTTGAAGAAGTAGTGTTGTCCTTCCAACGGAAAGACAGTGCTGACTCTTGACATGCAGACAGGTAATAGGCCACAACAGAGCAAACCCACAGCAGAGTCATTCGAAGTTTTGAAGAATATTGGTAGGTAGGTCATCACAGAGCAGACCCACTATAGTCTTGGTAGAGAGTATGGTATTGGTGGGCCACCAGAGGTGCAGACCCACTGCAGTCCTTGTAGAAATAATGGTATTGGTGGGCCATCAAACATGCAGACCCACTGTAGTCCTTGTAGAGGCCACCAGCAGCCATCTGTTGAAACTGTGCAGGTGCACAATCACCATCGAAGAGTCTTGCGGACAATATAGCGAGTCCATAAACCACCACTTGTGCACTCCAAAGTTTTTTGGAATTATCCTTAGAACCAGCAATGCTGTTAATCAGTCCCTTGCTGAATTATCAACACACGTGCGAGCACTAACAGTCCTCTTTTTCTCACATATTGTGCATATACTATGACCAACATAAATGTGTGCAGTGAAATGAATGCTTACACGTTACTTAATTTGATGAACTGGTGTCTATACAATTATAAACTTACAACATAAGAACACAATGACAACGGTACAAAATACATCATTGAAGAACATAATAGTACAGATAACATTTGTAATAATACGGGATTTACAAAAGAACAGAAATAGACAGATACATCAGTGTTACGGGAATTATGACATAAGTAAATATATAAAATAATGAGAATAGTTTTCGAAACATTAATTTCACACATGAGCATTGAAACAGAACAGAATTAATAATATCTATAAACATCTTTACAAAGAAAATAACATATTATTAATGCAAATTATATTTGAGGATAACAGTATTCCTCCTTATAGTGAATGTAGCTTAGTACTAGAAAAATTCTACAATATAAATCGTATTAGCTAAACACATAAAGACAGGAAAAACACAAATACACAAGAGTACACAAACACACAGCAGAATAACACAGGAGGAAAGGACAGGGCTTGTTTTCAGTGTAACATTTGGTACTGCAGTCCAACCCAAAACTTCATTCCATAGATCTTATTTCAACATTTGTTTCCACCAAAAAAATCCTATCCAAGCATGCTTTCTTTATTTATATGTTCACATATTTCATACCTCATTATTTATTATCCATTACCTTATCTCATCATTTATTTCCAAGAAAATCCTACCTAAACCTGTTGTCCCTAAACCCTAATTTTTGTTCATATCCTCTTTCAAAATCGTTTCATGGCCAAACCATTTTCTTATAGCTTGTCAATGCATTTCATCCAATTCATCACAACTCGTTCTCATATATAGCCTACCACATCTTCAGATAACTTAAATCTACTGAGGTCAGATATATATACTAAGGGACGAGGCAATGCAGCAGTACAAAACAATTAACACAAACAGCAATGACAAAAAATGCAAATTGGCAAAGCAAGCAGCAGTATATCTAAATTAGCAGAGCAAAGCAACATTACAACGAATATCAGACAATGTGCAGCAACAAGAAAAATAAATCAGTAGTAAAACTGGCTTAACAGAGTAATACAAAGTGAAATTCAGTAGCACTATGCCTGGCAAACAGCAGCAGCAAATGCTATAACTTATACCTAAACATGCCAAACCCACAAGCAGAAAAAATAGTACACTAAAGACAACAATGCAGATAAGGAAAATGTCTATTCACATTTTAATGTCTGTGCCATTAAAGTGGTGCACCACAACTTATTCTACCATAAAAATTACCAAGTACTTGAAAAGAAAATTATGTATGCAGTTACTGTTACTAGTCACTTCTTATTGTTCTTTCCTTTCCAAGTGCTCCTTTTTTCTTTGTTGCAGAATGTGGATCATGAAATTATTATCTAACAGTTCTGTTGACAGAAAGTGTTCACATGAGCAAATGCATTTAATTTTATTTTATAAAACCAATGATGCAACACACCTGGAAAACAGATATCAAATAAAATAAGCAACTATGTACAAAGTAAAGCATAAAAACATCATTCAATAGTCATGTGGCATTTCATAAGTCAGTAGAAATTCTCTCAACTCTCGTAGAAAGACACTTGTCATAATCTGGTGTGCAGATGTAAGAATATTTCCCATCAATTCATAAGCATTTCAGTAAGTAGCACAAAGTACGAGTAATCATATGTTTACAAGTAATGAGCGTGTCGTATTTGCGATGCTTTTTAGAAAGGAATGTCAATAGCGAGGTTAATGGCCTCTTTTTTCTCTCCACCTAATGGCTGTTTCTTCAGGCGGCTGGCACAGCTGGCCGCTCACGACGCATTACGTCAACGTCACTTGTCTTTATTACCGAAATATTTACGACAGCAGTTTGCACTACAGTGACAGTCTCATATAAAAATTTCACAGGTCGCGAATTTGCATTGCAAATGTGTAGAAACAAAATCCTATAAATATAACAGTGTCCAAAAAATATTCGTTGGCATTGTGATACATTCACGCATTTACACACATTTCATAACTCATAAAGTACGAGTCTTGATTTTCCAACATCCTTTTTCACAAACCAGAGTCGCTAACCACTACTCATTATTCCTTACCTTATTACACATATACATGTTCGTCGACACTTCTTCAATATTTCATCATAATAAATACGTAGTATAATCAAATTCCTCATATAGCATCAGCTTATTGATCATAAATGTACCTCAACAGCATAATACACATCGTCATAGTAATAATAACATCATAACACCCCAGTCAAATCTCAAAATCGTCGTAGCTTCCTCCAATAATTTCAAAACCTAAAAATATTCTCTGTTCATTTCAATAGTGTCATCTACCTCAATCGTACTTTAAAAATCGTGATCCCATACCAAATATATCATTCAAAGCTCTCATAGTATCACAATGGTTCCGAAAAAATATGAACAGTTCACACAGTACAGACAAAATACAATTCATAAGTGTGAAGTTATCCAACTGTGTAATTGTGTAAACATGTGTCACTGATGTAGTAAAAAGAAATGTTTGTCTCTCAGTTAAATGATCAGATAGCTGTGTAATTTATGTGTTAGAGAAATACGGTACCGATGTGTAAAGTTGTATAAGCAAATACCATATTAGCTAGGGCTCCTTGTGCTTGCCACACACATGGTACACAAAGTAAGCTTGTACCCCCCTGAGGATTAATGTAATTATACCCTCAGGTGTTACAGATTACAGCAATGGAATGAAATGTATCACGGAAAACTTTCTTTGTAATTCAAAAATCTTTAAAAATAAATGTTTTAAGTACAAAAGTAATCACTCAGATGCGTGTCCTGTAGTGCTAAATGTGCGTCTTGCTGCAAGATAATTCTGTGGAAGTGCCGTAGTTATCGTCCTCTGTAAGCCAAGTTCTGCTGAAGTCAATGTACTCACCTCATCATAAACAAAAGTGAAATGCTTTGCGTATAGATATCGTAGTTATTATGCTTATTGCCGTGATGAAGAAAGTACTGTGCTGTAAAGTATTGTTGTGCTACAGAAAAGGCTGCCTCATTGTAGCTATACCACAAAAGTTACTACTAAAACATGTTTTACTTTCCAGAATAATACATAAAAACTGTGCAGATATAAAACAGATACACCGCAAATGCAACAATGTAAAGTGTGTCACACATTAGTAGCATTGTGATATAATCATGTAGCTGACAAAGAAACCAAATACTAAGTCATCTCTAATCTCACAGAAAGTACTTCAAATAAAGAATGTCTTTTCAACTAAACCAAAATGTTGCATTAAAATCTCATTAGCAGTATATGTTCTACGTATGTAAGCCTTTAGTCGTTACGTAATCGTGCAATTAACAAGCAAGAATGTACACACACAATAAAACCGTGTCCTCTGTTCACTATAGTAATGCATTCGTAATTTCTGTTTAAATAAGTTCTCTTGGTTCTTGACTGGATATTTAACTTCAAACATTGTTGCATGTTAACAGATTGTAAGTCTGACAAAGCATACTAGTAGTGAAAAGTGAAAAATTTTATAGCAAAGATTAAGTTAAAAAAACAGATTATCTCTCAATAAACGGTTTTACATGTGAAATGTGGTGCAATCCTTTACTCTTCCTAGAATGCAGAGTTTCAACTGCAACACAATTATCATGTCGTATACGTTGGTAAGTCTGCCTTCGTGGTCTCGCGGTAGCGTTCTCGCTTCCCGAGCATGGGGTCCCAGGTTCGATTCCCGGCGGGATCTGGGATTTTTTCCTGCCTCGATATGACTGGGTGTTGTTGTGTCGTCTTCATCATCATCATTCATCCCCATTACGGTCGGAGGAAGGCAACGGCAAACCACCTCCATTAGGACCTTGCCTAGTAAGGCGGTGCGGGTCTCCCGCATCGTTCCCCTACGCTCTGTAAAGAAGCATGGGACTTCATTTCATTTCATACGTTGGTATAGAATACTGGAATTTTTCTCAAGGTTAGCGTCTATGTAATTTTTCCCTGAGCCAGCCGGCGCACGTGGCTGCCTGCAGTGCGAGTCATTGTCTGTCTCTTTGTTGGCATGCGTCGTTATTGGGATTAGGAGACTTAACTTCAACAAATTCACCTTGCGGAGAGGACCCAGCCCTGTTTGAATCCCACCAGTTCTGATGAAATTCAGGTCTATCGTTATGATTATATCGTCTGTCGTGATGTCGGTAGTTCCTGTAGTTTCTTTCTTGTCGGTTAAGTGGTGGAGAATTTCTCCCTGAATTATCACTGCACGGTGGACCGTTGCATCTGAAGTTATTCTCTCTCCTGTAGTAATAATTGTTTTGGTTCCCATACTGTCTGTTTCTATGGTTGTCTCTGTGATAGTCATTACTATGGAAATGCGATCTTTCTCTGTAATTATTTTTACTCTGCCAACGGTTGTCATACGAGTGGTGTCTGTTTTGGTCATGATTTATGTTGTAAGAATAACCTTGTCATGTCCAGTTATTGTTTATGTCATCGCAGAATTGTGACGGATATGACCTGTAATTGTTGTGCTCCTGTTTTCGCATCCCGCGATTGTCAGTGTCGATTTCCAATTCTTGTAACAGTCCCTGAAAAGCTTCAATGTCGTCTTTGCAACGTCCTTCCAAAATAATGTCATAAATGTTCAGGCAATTTGATTAAGCAAATGTGTATGAGTTCTGAGGGACTGTATGGGTTTGAAAGATACTGATTCTTATGTAACATGTCTTCGAAATATTTGACAAGACTGGAAAATACAGATTGTTCGAAATGTTTCATCATTATGATGCTATGTTTTACTCGGTCTTGTGTGACTTGAGGCCAATATGCTGAGAGGAAGGCATGGTAAAATTCTCCTTCACTGTGGCAATCGTGAATGACCGATCGCATTCTTACAGCTAGTTCATTGTCTAAGTAGCCACACATAAATTCTAATCTTTGTCTGATGACCAGTTTGGAGGAAAACAATGAGAGAATTGATAAAGCCACGCTTGTGGATGAATGTCGTTGGCGGAATTCTTAAATGTTTTCAATTTACGTGTAGTAATGAAGAGCTTATAGTCAAAATCATCATGTCGGCGAGTCGCATGTCGGTCATTGTTACGTCGTTTCGGTGGTTCCATCTCAAAATTCGGTGTACCTTGCCAATTTGTTACATGATTTCCGAAGTGCCCTGTGTTATTATTTTGTGGCTGTTGCGTATTTCTATGCCCCTCTTCCCGTACTGGAGCCTTCACTGAAACAGAAGAGTACGAACAAATTAGGAAATTCAAACAAAATCAGAAACAAATTGATACGCAACACCAAAGAGGTCTTGTGTCATTCAGATCATCATCCACCTTTGTAGATAAGTTAGTGAACTGATCCGAAAGTTCGGCTACTTTCTCCGATAGTGAACTTATCTCCTCAGTGTGTTTTTTTGAACCAAGTTTCAGAGTGTCCATTTGTGTTGAAATCGTATCTACTGTATCCTTTAAGTTTTCCTGAGTTTTTGCAAGTTGCGTAAGCGAATCGGTAGATGCAACTGAGTCAATTTTAGCTTGCAAGGTCTCATGATTTTCATGAACAATAGTTTGCAGTTCTTTTATGGCTGCTTCGTGATTCTGTAATGTATTTTCATGCCGCGAAAAAATAGGTTGGAAATGCTCACAAATTTGTGTTTTTATATAATTACAGACTTTTTGACATTTTGATTCGATTTTATGTAACTCAGTAGTTAAATCTTCACGTGTTTGTTCATGCATTGTGTCTAACTTTTGAAGATTTTGTTCCATTGTGTCTCGCTTTTGAAGATTTTGTTCCACTGTGTTTAACTTTTCGAAGATTTTGTTCCATTGTGTCTAACTTTTGAAGCTTTTGCTGTGTTTGTCTCATTTGTTGTATTAATTGTGATAACAATACACTGGTGTCTGAAACATGTTCCTCAGTGCTTTTCGGCAGTGAATTTGCACCGGCAACATTCACATTTTGACAAGCAGAAAATGTGTCTTGACTTGTTTGAGAAAACGGTGAGGACCCAAAACCTGAATCTACAGTATTTGCGAGATTGTGTCCTGTCATTTCGGATTCCTGAGGCGAGCTGTTGCCGACCGATCGATCGATAATGCTTCCCTGTTCACTAATTGTCTCACTGTCTACGCCATTATTTGCCGCCCGCTCCATTTCCCTATGCACAATTACCAAATTACGACTTTGAATATCTGTTAATTCATTACACAGTGGTGCTGATAAGCTACGCTCGTCGTCACTATTATTTCTCAGTTTACTTTGGAGCCTAGTGTTAAGTTTTTCACACGCCATTATTGTCACAATATTTCACACGATAACACAGAAAAGCACAAATTGAAGAGCAAAATAAGATAACACATTAACATAGCACTGAAAATAATATCTAGTTAATTGCAAGCGCTGCTGCGAAATACTTGGTGCAAATCTACATGCATGCCACAACTGTTTTACTGTACAACAAGGAAAGACTGTAACTACAAAGGAAATTCTCTCTATGATTACGCACTAGCAATAAACAATAGCTACACTAACTACACAAACTACAAGAAAAAATCAGAAGATTCCAGTGAGGTATCCTAGGCTAAGGGTCGACATATGAAACGTCCCCTGAGAAAAATTATTGAATTACTGTGCTGGTAAATCCCTTGCGTTATTTGATTTTCAAACAGCTGAGCAGAACTGAACGTACTCGGACATTTTGCTCTTTACCTATTCTGATCAACACTAAACTGACACACAATATTTTTAGCGCAACGCAATCTGACTTTCAATAATCGCTACAAAAGAATGGCCCTGACTAACATTAACCTATACCTTTCACAAATAACTTACCTCACAAAAATCATCGTTACTCAAACTACTGCAATATAGCGAGCGCCACTACTGTCAGCTAAATAAATGATTCAAACTACTGAAGGCACTAACTACTGATAGGCATAGTTAGCAAATGAAAGATTTTGATAGAGAACAAACTATGTATTTACCTTAATAGTGTTCAAAGGTAATAATATATAGCAGTTCATGACATCCAGTCCTACAAATTTACTGTCTCTGATGGCCACACGTCCAGATCATCCGCTCTCAAAACTCCGCCATCTCTCTCCCCACATCCACCACTGCTGGCGGCTCACCTCCAACTGCGCAACGCTACGCGCTGTTAACAGCCAACTGCCCAACACTAAAATAGCAACAACAATGCAAACCAGCCACAGACTGCACACAGCACAGTCAGTGATTTTCATACAGAGCGCTACGTAGCGTTACCAATAAAAAAACCTATACAGCCTACTTAAAACTCTGACAGAAAAAGATTGCAACACCAAAAAACATTTAATGTAGCGTAATGAAATTTCGGGAATATATTTGTCTAGTTAACTTCTTTAAGTGATAACATTGCAGTATCACAAGTTAATGTTAAAGTGAAATAAGGTGTTGCAAATGTGAAATTCTGGTACATTAATAACCGGTATAATAGCAATAATGCTGAATGAAAACATGCAAACGTGTTGTACAGAGGCCTAACGTCAGTTTGTGGGATGGAGTTCCATGACTGTTGCAGTTGGTCGGTCAATAGAGAGACAGTTAATACCAGTTGTGGATGACCACGGAGTTGTCGTCCAGTGATGTCCCATACGTTCTCGATTGGAGACAGATCTGGTGATCGAGCAGGACACCAGAAATCGCTAATGGCCGTGGCTTGTGGTCTGTTGAATGCACGCTACAGGGCATGTGGCTCGAAGCTGCCCCTTGAAGAAACCGATTTGAAACAGTTAGTCGTATCACTATGGTGCCAATCGCTGATCAAGTTGCTGCTGCAGATGCAGTACTATGCGCCAGAGTCATACGCCAAACACGATGGTCTTCCCTCTCGGTTGTGCCCCATGGCCGTCCGGAGCTCAGTCGCCTTGTGACTGTACCTCCTCGTGACCTTCATGGCCAGCACTCGTGTACAGTGGCTACATTGCTGTCAAGTCTTCCTGCAATATCGTACAAGGAACATGCAACTTCTCGTAGCCATACTGCACGACTTCATTCAAATTGAGTGAAAAAAAAAGGTATCGCCCGCCCGCCAAGTCATCCTCAGCCCTTAGGCGTCACCGGATGCGGATAGAGTGGGCCATGTGATCGGTACACCGTTCTACCAGCCGTTGTCAGCTTTCGTGACCAGAGCTACTACTTCTCAGTGAAACAGCTCCCCAACTGGTCTCACAAGGGCTGAGTGCATCCCTTTTGCCAACAGACTCGGCAGACTTGGACCAAGTGAGTGTTGATAATGGTGTCTTTGTCGCATTAAAGGCATTCTTGACTAACACCAACTCACCACCTCCAATCTCTAAGGTGACTAACGCTCATGACCGATGGAGTTTGTATTTAAAGCAAACCTGATTTGAATCCGCATAGTGGCGGTATTAGGCCGTTTCTTACGACGCGACTGGCATGAAATCTGAGTTGACATAATCTTTCAGATTCAACTTTCTTTTATGTCGCACAACTCTTTCTTCATATTTCTGTCAGTGTATATTACCTAAAACTAAACTTTACGGCCTACATACGAATATACATTTCCACAAACTGCTGTAGTAATTTAAATTAATCATTTCATTGTGTAGTTTCTTCCCGATTTTCTCAGTTACATACGGACTGCTCAGTCCATTGAGCAATTCACGTCAGTTTGGACATACTTAATTTTGCAAAATAAAATTAACTCTAGCTGCTACATTGATACTGGACCAATCAATCAAGACCAAGAAGTATTTTGCCTATCTAAATAGTTGTGTACATATTATTGTGATGTTATATTTGTAACCGTTTTATATATGAGCTATTGTGTGTATACACCTATGGACTTACTACAGAAGACAGATTTAGCGAAGGCAATTTGTACAGCCTGATTCAACCGACGAAACAGTAGCTTGCTTGCGCAGGTAGCTTTTCGAGTATTGGGTATCTACAGTGACATTTTGCACAGCATCAGGCATTAAGTCACATTTGCATTGGTGGAAGAGTAGTATTCAGACATACTCCTGTGGTACTGAAGCCTACTAGCTCAGTATTTTCAGTGTTATTTAGGTAGTCATTCGGGTACATTTACTCCATATTACTTTTACGATAGCCCTCTCCGCCCCCCCCCCTCCCTCGTCGCCCCCCACCTGCAGACAATGAAACCAGCACCATTTCCTTCCTACCTAATGTAATCCAACCTTCCTATCCCCCTCCCCTCAACAAGGTTCTGTCCTCTATTGTCATTCTGTCATTTAAGTCAGCTCTCTATGTAACGATAACATAGCCTCCATTCCAATTCCCCCTGTCCCAAATCTCATGTTTAGAGTGTTATCTTTCCCCATACGCTAACACACTAACTTTACTTCCAGCCACTAACCATGGTGGTGCATTGATCTGACAGTGGGCTCGTATTCAGGAGGGCAGTGGTTCAGATTCCTGTTTTGCCACCCATATTTATGTTTTTTCATTCTTAAGCTAAATATTTTAAGGCAAACGATTGGGTGGTAATTTTAATGGTCACTGCTGATTTTCTTCCCCAATCCGTGCCAGTGGACCATATGTAAGCAGAGTGTACTTTAAACCCTAATCTTCCTTCTTACTTGCTATTGCTACCCCAGTCCTAAAATGTTGTGCCGCTCTCCGTTCTCATCATAAGGAGTACCCTCAACATATGATTTTTGAAAACAGCAAGGTTGTTTCATGATCAATGTATCACTGCGTTTTTCAGTAATTAAATGAACTGCATATGTTTTTTATCTTGTAAGCACGGCTCGGTAGTGTCAGAGTTCAATTCTAACAGTTCGAGGTTCTATGTTAGACTGGCCTAGGTGTTTTCTGTGCCACTTAACGCGTCAATGACATATGACTAAGTTTAAAAGCTGAGAGGCTGCACCATGGTTCAGAGTCCACCTTGACTGGTTAAGTTAGTTCAAAGACTGAAGCAAGGCATGTCAACTCGAATGGGACCTGGCATAGTAAAGCAGCGTGGTATTCAAACCAGCCATAAGATTGATAGCAGCTTCATCTGTAGGCTACCTTTCCATTATGTGAGTTTTTCTTGTACATTCAATTCATTTTGCTAAAAAGTGGAAACTGTACTGCTCCCAACCCACAGTCGCCCCTCACGTCAAAGAAAATTGTCTTCATTCATATTCTTGTTTCTTGTTTCACCTTACCTTATCCCGCGGCTTCATGGTTTCTTCAAGTTATTTTGGGTTTGATACGTCAGTAGTAAAGGGTCACCACCCTCCCACCACCCCCTTCCAACACGGAATTTGTGTACCCCATCTGCCTGTTATCTCATGTGAAGGTGTGAGAACGTTTTCGAAATGTCTGCGAATTCTGTATGTGGGGTTGGACCTGGGTACCGGCCCCGTATTCACCTATTTGGTTTTGGGAAACGGTCTAAAAATCACATTAAGGCTGGCAGGTATGTCGGCCCTCGTCGTTAATCTGTGGGATGTTCTATCCGAGGCCAACATGCTTCACCGGATCCCAAAAGCGAAGTATCACATGCAGTTATCCAGGGAAGTTCGTCAGTAATCATATAAAACCAAGGAAAAAATAAACGGAGTGGCCAAATGTCAGGTGAAGGGTTTACTCATTGGAAGATGTGCCGTGTGTGTCACTCTAGTATTGTGACAAAGTGCTGCGTATGATACGAGTGTAGATATTACATCTTCACAGTATGTCAGGAACAGGTGTGTGGTGAACGTGGCAATCATTCGCGAGTTCACTGACTTTTAACGTGGGATGATAATCGATACAAGACGCCTCGCCAATAGCTTATAGGAGGTAACAAAAGAATTGGGGTGTTAGAGGCCGAGAGTGTGAAGGGTGGACTCCAGTATCCTACAGACAATGTTAGATGAAGCTTAAACCGAGCCGACCACAAGTGTATGACGAACGCACTTCAGGTTTTTCCTGTAGACACGTACGGTGAGAAAGACGGTCTCTTGTGAGTCGATCACTGCCTATTTGAATTCTGGCAATCAGAGTCCATTTCTACCAAGATTGTACCGATTTAAATGCACCTGAAAGACTAGCTTCTAGCTAGTATCTAGGTACGAAAATGAGTAATTGAGTAACTGCTGTGTGAATCCAAAATGTGAGTGTTCAAGTTGTAAGACGTCGGATTTCCTTTTTCAGAAAGTCGTTTCACAAAATGTCTGAAATTTCTATCATTTCTCAACGTATCTCACTGCACTTGCACAGAATTTTCTCAACGTCGGTCGATGCCATGGTTCTATGTTCGCTGCGAACGCTTCTCTAGTAGTATGTCTTCACCAACAATACGACCGGACGATGTCCGACCACCTTGTCTTCCATCGTTGGAATAAGCCAAAAAAATCGCTACGAGCCTGGCCGTGTGAGTAAGAAGCATGGGAAACCAGTTAAGAGTTGTTTTCACGAATAAACCACTTCGTTACGTTCGATCAATGCGCTGGTGCATTGTTTTGATGACAGAGCATACGTGCAACCTTCTCCGGCCGTTTTTTCGCTATACTAGAAGGAGCTTGTTCCTCAGTACATCTTAGTAGCTCCTGTCTGTCACCGTAGTGCTCTCTGAAACACTACGATTAAGGATTTTGCCAAATGTCTCTTAAAACAATGCCACCTCTCATTTTTCCGTACTGGCCCGTTTAATGGCGGCCAGTCTCTGTGCTTCCACTGAGCTGATTTGCTCCTCGTTTCAGGATTTTGAAATGTCATCCATACTTCATTTGTTGTCACACACTCCAAAAAGGAAGTTCCATGCTTGTCACCATCAAGTTTCAACGTCGCCTGTTAAAGCAAACGTGGATAGTCTTGAAGTCGACCGTCTGAATTCATGGCTCGCCTGGAAAACACTCAACGCATTTTCAGAAAACGATGTACGATTGTTTCCACAGAGCTCACGGAAATTCTAACTACGGAAGTGATATCTTCTAAAGCCAATCGGTGACTCTCCAAAACAATTGTCTTCATTCATGTCTGCTTGTCAGACCTGCTGGTGCAAGGCCGAGATTATTTTGGTCAATTCAGTCTTTTTTGAACAGTGGGATTTACGAACACACATTCCTCATATTCGTGATATAGATCTGACCCAGCTGGTGATGAATTTGAATGAATGTCGAACCATAAAAGTCGAAAACATAAAAATCACTAGCCGTTATTGTAATGAAAACGACGAACAGTCTTGTGACTCATTTCAGCCATTACAGATGTGTGTGTCATACAGCAACCTCATCTGTATCACGCATGCGCAAAGAGCGCCTGGATATTTTAAGCCAACTTGCACGTTTCTATCTTCCCCCACTCCTGAGAAAGAAAACTGGAACCTTAGAGCTTGAGCGCATCTTGTAGCATCAAAATGTACGGACACCAGGAATGTAACTCGTCTGATTAGTCTTTACAGCTATACAGTGTGCACGCTGATGTCTGGAGCGGCGCGACCATTGGTGAAATGTGGACTGCAGGTACATTTTGTTTTGTAACACCGTAGGTGTTTTCCGAAACTACGCTGGAAATAAAGACTGTTTGTATTAGCCCACAGTGGCTGCACTGCAAACAAAGAGAGAGTCCGAGGCATACCGCAGGTATACTTGGGTGTTGTTACAAGCTGGATGTTTTACACGATTGTGTGTATTGTATATTTTACAAGGGACCTAGAAACGACGGAGAGGTTTCGTCCCACCGTAGTCCTCAGTGGTACACAACCCCACAACAGGCCACAGCAGTCCACCCACACCACCGCCGGCCCACACCGAACCCGGGGTTATGGTGCGGTTCGGCTCCCAGTGGAACCCCCCCCCCCCCCCTCCCTCCTGGGAAAGTCTCATACCAGACTAGTGTAACCCCAAATGTTTGGGTGGTAGAGTAATTATGGTGTACGCATACGTGGAGACTGCTTGCGCAGCAATCGCCGACATAGTGTAACTAAGGCGTAATAAGGGGAACCAGTCCGCATTCGCCGATGTAAATGAAAAACCGCCTTAAAAACAATCCACAGCTGGCCGGCACCCCGGACCTCGACACTAATACGCCGTGCAGATTCGTGCTGGGCACCGGCACACCTGCCCGTTCATGATTCGTACATGATACTCGGGGAAATGAGCACCCTAGTCAGTATCTAGTCGTTCCAACAAAGTAAGCAGGACGTACTTTTTTATCTCTGTTGCTCACGACATGTACATGACAGTATCCTTGCAAATATTTCTGATACTGACATTATACACAATCTGTTTAAAATGCAATCGTGTATTGACCACTAGATGTCACGAGGGTGAAACCTGCGAGTATAAAACGAGGCAGAGAGTATTGTTCTGTCAGTAGAGATAAAGAAGCAGCAGAAGGAGTCAGTTAGGACGGCTCATTGTCTTCGGCTATTAGACTAGTCATTGGATGCCACCTGAGTAATATAGTCATCAGGAACATTCCTACCATTTTAAAACTGCCGACGTCGACTGTTGATAGTGGAACAACCTCTGCTAAACCGAGAGCAGATAGACGTCATGTTCTGTCGGAGAGGATCCATCGAATAATTGCGCACACTGGTTGTAAATGTTCGCCTGGAGTCAGGAGAAGGAAACACTTGTGACCTCCAAACGGCTCCAAGCAGTCCGGCTAGCGCGATGACTGAGCATTAGGAGCTAAAAAAAAAGTTCAGTATCGAGCAGCTCCTTGTGAGTTACATATTTCTTGAGATGATGTACAGATCTACGACACTGGGCAGTGGATGAATGGAAACGGGTGACTTGTAGGAGTGATGAACCACGCTGCCATCGGCTGGATCGGTTTGGGTTTTCCCAATTCCTGGAGAAAGTTCCTGCCGCCATGTGTAGTGCTAACAGTGATGTACGATGTGACGTGTTGGGGTATGATCATGTTTTTCGTGGTTTGGGTGTGGTCGCCTTATTGTGCTTAACAAAATGCTAAATTTGCAAGGATAAGAACACTTGTTATAGCACTGTGTACTGCGTACGGTAGAGGGATTTTTCGGTGATGATGACTTTTTCCATTAGCATGACAATGAAACTTGTCGTAAAGCAACATTTTTGAAGCAATGGTTGGTAAACGTGCCGTTTCTGAAGTGGATTCGGCTGCCCAGAGTCCCGATCTAACGGGAAGGAAAACCTTCAGGACGAGTTAGAATGTCGACAACGCTCCAGCGTCCAACGTCACTACCTCCTTCGGTTTCGTCTCTGGAGGAAGACTGGGCCGACATTCCTCCGGAGACATTCAGAAACCTCACTGAAAGTGTCCCTAGATTAGTTCAAACCGTCATAAAGACGAAAAGTAGATATTTTTGATCGGATAGTGTATGTGTAGGTTGTTATGCGCACAATAAGGTTGTGTATTACTATACGCAAACCTAAAATATCCTTAGGCTTGTTTCAGTGGCAATAACTTTCCTTGTCAAGAATCGTAAGGCTGATTCTTCCGTATAGCCCATGAGAGACTGGACAACTAGGTACCCGCTTTAACAAAGATTCTCGACACGCTAACTAAGAGACTGTATTAGGATGCAATTAGTTGGCATACGATGTTTACGGTACAGAATTGCGACGTTGTCACGAGTACTGTCTCCGAGCAGTCGCCGAAGAGCTACACTCTCCGCTGTGACAAGAAAATCGTTTTAAAGTCTTCACCTACTACAAAAATCACGTAAAAATCTGAACTTCGGGTATGGTACAAATCTCAAGCAACGTCAAAAATCTGTTTCTAATTTTAATTAGGGCCAGAATAAGATGTCTATCTCGAAAACTATCCAACTCATTGAAATATTATTGGTCAGCAAATTATCGTATTTGGCAGCGGATCTTTGCTGGTTTCATATGTGCCATTAAGGAAGTATTCAACTCGTAACAAGTATGACCCCCCCATGGACCATGGACCTTGCCGTTGGTGGGGAGGCTTGCTTGCCTCAACGATACAGATAGCCGTACCGTAGGTGCAACCGCTACGGAGGGGTATCTGTTGAGAGGCCAGACAAACCTGTGGTTCCTGAAGAGGGGCAGCAGCCTTTTCAGTAGTTGCAGGGGCAACAGTCTGGATGATTGACTGATCTGGACTTGTAAAGCTAAACAAAACGACCTTACTGTGCTGGTACTAGGAACGGCTGAAAGCAAGGGGAAACTACAGCCGTAATTTTTCCTGAGGGCATGCAGCTTTACTGTGTGGTTAAATGATGATGACGTCCTCTTGGGTAAAATATTCCGGAAGTAAAATAGTCCCCCATTTGGATCCGGGCGGGGACTACTCAAGAGGACGTCATTATCAGGAAAAAGAAAACTGGCGTTCTACGGATCGGAGCGTGGAATGTCAGATCCCTTAATCGGGCAGGTAGGTTAGAAAATTTAAAAGGGGAAATGGATAGGTTAAAGTTAGATATAGTGGGACTTAGTGAAGTCCGGTGGCAGGAGGAGTAAGACTTTTGGTCAGGTGAATACAGGGTTATAAATACAAAATCAAATAGGGGTAATGCAGGAGTAGCTTTAATAATGAACAAAAAAATAGGAGTGCGAGTAAGCTACTACAAACAGCATAGTGAACACATTATTGTGGCCAAGATAGACACGAAGCCCACGCCTACTACACTAGTACAAGTTTACATGCCAACTAGCTCTGCAGATGATAAAGAAATTGATGAAATGTATGATGAGATAAAAAACTTATTCAGGTAGTGAAGGTAGACGAAAATTTAATAGCCATGGGTGACTGGAATTCGAGAGTAGGAAAAGAGAGAGAAGGAAACATAGTAGATGAATATGGATTGGGGCTAAGAAATGAAAGAGGAAGCCGTCTGGTAGAATTTTGCGCAGAGCATAACTTAATCATAGCTAACACTTGGTTCAAGGTTGTATACATGGAAGAAGGGAAACCAGAAAGGTGGAAGGAGTACATAGAGGGTCTATACAGGCGCGATGTTCTTGAGGACAATATTATGAAAATGGAAGAGGATGTAGATGAAGATGAAATGGGAGATATGATACTGCGTGAAGAGTTCGACAGAGCACTGAAAGACCTAAGTCGAAACAAGGCCCCGGGAGTAGACAATATTCCATTAGAGCTACTGACAGCCTTGGGAGAGCCAGTCCTGACAAAACTCTACCATGTGATGAGCAAGATGTATGAGACAGGCGAAATTCCCTCAGACTTCAAGAAGAATATAATAATTCCAATCCCAAAGAAAGCAGGTGTTGACAGATGTGAAAATTACCGAACTATCAGTTTAATAAGTCACAGCTGCAAAATACTAACGCGAATTCTTTACAGACGAATGGAAAAACTGGTAGAAGCGGACCTCGGGGAAGATCAGTTTGGATTCCGTAGAAATGTTGGGACACGTGAGGCAATACTAACCTTACGACTTATCTTAGAAAAAAGATTAAGAAAAGGCAAACCTACGTTTCTGGCATTTGTAGACTTAGAGAAAGCTTTTGACAATGTCGACTGGAATACTCTCTTTCAAATTCTGAAGCTGGCAGGGGTAAAATACAGGGAGCGAAAGGCTATTTCAATTTGTACAGAAACCAGATGGCAGTTATAAGAGTCGAGGGACATGAAAGGGAAGCAGTGGTTGGGAAGGGAGTGAGACAGGGTTGTAGCCTCTCCCCGATGCTATTCAATCTGTGTATTGAGTAAGCAGTAAAGGAAACAAAAGAAAAGTTCGGAGTAGGTATTAAAATCCATGGAGAAGAAATAAAAACTTTGAGGTTCGCCGATAAAATTGTTATTCTGTCGGAGACAGCAAAGCACTTGGAAGAGCAGTTGAATGGAATGAACAGTGTCTTGAAAGGAGGGTATAAGGTGAACATCAACAAAAGCAAAACGAGGATAATGGAATGTAGTCGAATTGAGTCGGGTGATGCTGAGGGAATTAGATTAGGAAATGAAACACTTAAAGTAGTAAAGGAGTTTTGCTTTTTGGGAAGCAAAATAACTGATGATGGTCGAAGTAGAGAGGATATAAAATGTAGACTGGCAATGGCAAGGAAAGCGTTTCTGAAGAGAAATTTGTTAACATCGAGTATTGATTTAAGTGTCAGGAAGTCGTTTCTGAAACTATTTGTATGGAGTATAGCCATATATGGAAGTGAAACATGGACGATAAATAGTTTGGACAAGAAGAGAATAGAAGCTTTTGAAATGTGGTGCTACAGAAGAATGCTGAAGATTAGATGGGTAGATCACATAACTAATGAGGAGGTATTGAACAGAATTGGGGAGGAGTTTGTGGCACAACTTGACAAGAAGAAGGGACCGGTTGGTAGGACATGTTCTGAGGCATCAGAGGATCACAAATTTAGCATTGGAGGGCAGCGTGGAGGGAAAAATCGTAGAGGGAGACCAAGAGATGAATACACTAAGCAGATTCAGAAGGATGTAGGTTGCAGTAGGTACTGGGAGATGAAGAAGGTTGCACAGGATAGAGTAGCATGGACAGCTGCATCAAACCAGTCTCAAGACTGAAGACCACAACAGCAACAACAACAACAACAAGTATGAAGCTTAAAGTCCGTATTTCTCACAAAATTCAAGTAAAAACTCTGAAAAGAACGTTTGTTGTAATCCCTTAAGTATCCTCCGACAAGTGAAACTGAAAGGGCTCACTGAGAACTGGCAGGCCTCGCGCAGTGGGAGAGGCAGCAAAAGTGGAGCCAACAGTGCCAGTAAAGCTTCTGTCTCTGTATTGGTGAGTGGAGCTTTCAAATGTTCAAATGTGTGTGAATTCCTAAGGGACCAAACTGCTGAGGTCATCGTTCCCTAGACTTACACACTACTTAAACGAACTTATACTAGGAACAACACACACACACACACACACACACACACACACACACACACACACACACACACACACACACACAAGCCCGAGGGAGGACTCGAACCTCCGACGGGAACATGGCAGCCCCCTAGCGGTCAAATCCCAATCTGTTTACAGTAAATTACACTATGAGTTCGTGGGTAATACTTCCTGTGCTATTTCTATTCTTTGTTACAGTTACTGCAGTCTGCATGGTTTTTTTGCCGACACGTAACACTTTACCAAGAGAAAATTCTTTTATGCCTGAAGCTTTTCCCATTTAGTGTCATATCTGTGACCCGACGAGAAAAATGCGAAGAACAACAGGCTTGAGAGATATAATTGCTTATGTCCTAAGTTTACAGTATGGCGAGATGTAAACGTGGTAGTTTGTTGATTTGTTGATATGTGTCAATGCGATGCGCCTAAAGCAGTAATTACTTTTTTCCAGTTTCCTTGGTATATGTTATCCGGAATACACTTCAGCCGCGCCACCAGTCTAAGTATTAGCGGTTCGACGGAAATAAGAAGACAACTGGGCTGAAGGAGGACGAGGAGATTAATGTTTAACGTCCCGTCGACATGGAGGTCATTAGAGACGGAGCACAAGCTCTGTTTAGGAAAGGATGGGGCAGGAAATCCGCTATGCTCTTTCAAAGGAACCATCCCGGCATTATGGACAAATCGTAGTTCCTTTTATTCTGATGAAGGTTGGGTTATCCCAACAGAAACCCAGGTAAATCCAGGTAAACATCGCAACTGAAGCTGTTGTTAATTTTAAATTAGTATTTATACAGTGGCTGACAGGGCCGCGGAATGTTGAAAATATTAGTAGTCAGTCATGTCTGTTCCATAAATGGCTGCCTTGAGGTACGCGAAATGTTTCATGTCGTGAGCCGCAAGCTGATTTTTACATAGGATTACTTTTTGTATGCAATATTTGTTACAAAATGATTCTCTCGTTGCATTAACAAATGGTTCAAATGGCTCTGAGCACCATGGGACTTAACATCTGAGGTCATCAGTCGCCTAGAACTTAGGACTACTTAAACCTAACCAATCTAAGGACATCACACACATCCACGCCCGAGGCAGGATTCGAACCTGCGACCGTAGCGGTCGCGCGGTTCTAGACTGTAGCGCCTAGAACCGCTCGGCCACCCCGGCCGGCTGCATTGACACGTTTAATGAATTCAAATAACTTGTGATGTCAACCACAAACGATTCTGTCACCACATTACTTTCCCTTAACTCAGTCGTTCGTCAGGAGGCAGGTCCTTTTGCCTGGTGTTGTAATGACGTTCCAGTAACTTTGTTTCTTTCTCATAATATTGAGATTGTATATCCATCACTCTGCGTGTTTCTTAAACGATAAGAAAAGTAAGGCAATTCCCACTTGGCATTGAACAATGTGGCTTTCCCACTTTATCATTTTGCAGAAGTGTACAGACGTCATAGTATTTCTAATGGAGAACGTAAATCTAATTTAACACAAGTAGTACTTCAACCAAGGGCTTGGCGTCTGACAAAGCGAGTGCCTGGCTCCAGCGGCGTCCACCAGCAGCCTTCCTTTTCCTGTTCCTTGTCGCCCCTCAGCCCATTCGCCGCTGCTCTCACAGCGCTGGGCAGGAGCGCGACCCGAGCACTTGCGGAGGGCTGTTTAGCCAGGTCTGTATTAAAGCTTGGCTTGCTTTGGCTGTGGCACAGTGATTGATCTCCGGGGATGAACGTGAAACCAGCCACAAATAAAAACGTCTGATATATTGTATATAACTCCAATGTTCTGCAATTGTAGGATAAATTGAGGAATCTCTACCAATGTTTACAAAAAATCTCAAACCGTTCTGTATCAATTGTAGTGCAAAACGGTTACCATAATAAGCAGAGACTTGGAAAGTAAACCGAGTACTGGTAATTCTCTTGGCTATTGCCAGCAAGCGCACTTTGCAAACTTCCATCCCCCCCCCCCCCCCCTCTCTCATTCTCATCAGCGAAAGGTAAAGGTTAAAGTTCGACTCCCGGTTCCACAACAAAAGTTAACTCGTCATAAATGATTACTCTGGCCTATATATGCTACCCTAAAAATTAGAAAAATGTCTTGCTAAGATGTTCTCCTAACTGAAGTAATGAGTGAAATTAAATTTTAATCCTCAAAATGGTATTCAACAATAGAAAACAAAATCCCAAGAAGCTGAAACGGGTACCTAATTGGGGCAAAAAGTAGGTGTTCATAAAGTCTCAACAAGGATGTGAGAAACAAGGCACGAGAAGCATAACTGTAGCAGCTGTCTTGAAATATTTCACTTTTCCCTAGATTCTTGAACACCATAATTACCTCAAAGCAATGTCCGCCCCGATAGCCGGCACGGTAGCTCAGCGTGTTCGGTCAGAGGGCTGCTCGCCCTCTGTAATAAAAAACTGAGTAAGGGAATCAGCGATCAACTTGAACGGATGTCTTGTGACGTATGCCCAGACCAAACACAACGAACAATACCGAAGAAAATGAAAAAAAAAGAGTAGCTGAGTGGTCTCCGTGACGGATTGCCGTCCTACGGGCCCCGGTTCGATTCCCAGGTGGGTCGTCGATTTTCTCCACTCAGGGACTGGGTTTTTTGCTGTCTTCGTCATCATTTCATCCCCATCCGGCGCGCAGGTCGCCGAATGCGGCGTCGAATGTAATAAGACCTGCACCAAGGTGATCGGACCTCCCCCGCAAGGGGCCTCCCGACCAATGACGCCAAACGCTCATTTCATTTCATTATTCACCTTAAAACAGTTAACTACATTTTTGCAAAACGATTTCTCATGCTCGTCAGTTTGATATCCAGTTTGTCCATTTCCCATCTTACTTTGGCCATGAACATTTGGACAAAAATTTTCCTTCAAATGACTGCTTAATTTTTTCCTAATATGCTGATTATTTTCAAGCAAATGACTCCTTTTTTTGCAAAACTAGATCTCACGTTGTTCAATTTGATATTCCTTTCCTCCATTTTCCACTATTCGTCTGGCTATGAAAAATCGGACAAAATACGGTTGTGTAATAATTTTTAGTGAGTGTTGCCTTCGCTCCTCTTAAACTTCTGACCAAAGATCCAACTGACATTGCCAAGGTGGAGCAAAATGGCAAAGTTTAAACGGACTGTAAATCGTAATCTCGACAAGTATGTGCCTAGTAAGTGGAATCTGGACGAAAAAGACCGACCATTGTTTCACAACGAAATCCAGAAAATGGTGAAGAAGCAAAGGCTGTTACACTCTCGGTTCAAAAGTAACGTGCAAATAACAGGCGAAGTCCTGCGTATGTGAAAAGATGTATGGGCGAAGCGTGCAGCTGGCACCGACATGCCTTAACAAATACTTATATGGATATAGTGATGACCCGCAGCCGTCTAGAATGAAATTAAAATTATATATTAATACCTTCAGTTGCTGACGGGCGTTGATATATATCAACGGGAACAGGTGAAAATGTGCGCTCCGACCGGGACTCGAACGCGGGATCTCCTGCTTACATGGCAAATGCTCTATCCAGCTGAGCCACCGAGGACACAGAGGATAGTGCGACTGCAGAGACTGTCTTGCGCACGGCTCCCGCAAGAACCCACGTTCTCATCTTATATGTCCACACACTACATTGGTAGTGGCCCTACCCAACACACACATTACTCGTGGGAGACATTCTTACCAAGTCACGTAAGAGTTCGGGTAATGTGTGTGCATCCGCACAGAAGAAGGAGGTCACAGCCGGTATTGCCAGAACTATGTACTTATATGAATATGGTGTCTGTTCTTTCAGACCTTCTTCTTCTGTGCGGATGCACACATATTACCTGAACTCTTACGGAACTTGGTAAGAATGTCTTCCACCAGTAATGAGTGTGTTGGGTAGGGGCACTACGAAAGTAGTGTGTGGACATATAAGGTGAGAATGTGGGTCTCATGGAAGGTGGGCGCGAGATATTCCCTTCAGTTGCACGCACTTCTGTGTCCTCTGTGGTTCGGCTCGATAGAGCGTCTACCACGTAAGCAGGAGATCCCGGGTTCGAGTCCCGGTTGGGGCACACATTTTCGTCTGTCCCCGTTGATATATATCAGCGTCCGTCAGCAACTGAAGGTATTAATATATAATTCTAATGCCTTAACAAAAGACCTGGCCGATAACTGCTAAGTGGATTTAGCACTTCCATCCAGCCTCTCGTTGGCCATCCTAGTGTTTCAGTTGAAGACAGCAGAACTAACACCCATGTCTTAAACTTCGCATTTAAGAAATTGCTAGAATTGCTACAGAGTGGCTCCAGGAATACTGTTCCGAGTTTAAAAACTTCCGCTGGCCACCAGACTCCCCAGATATGAATATTATTAAGCATATCTGGTATGCCTTGCAACGTGCTGTTCAAAAGAACTATCCAGCCTCTCATACTATTACGGATTTACGGACAGCCCTGCAGGATTCGTGAAGTCATTCCCCTCCAGCACTACTTCAGACATTAGTCAAGTCCATGCCACATCGTGTTGTTGCAGTTCCGGGTGCTCGCGGGGGCCCTACACGATATCAGGCAGGTGTACCAGTTTCTTTGGCTCTTCAGTATAGAAGCAATTCAGAGGCGGACCACTAGATTTATTAACGGTAGGTTCGGCCAACATGCAGGTGTTACGGAGAATCATCGGGAACTCAAATGGGAATTCCTGGAGGGAAAGCGACTTTCTTTTCGACGAACACTGCTGAGAAAATTTAGAGAAACGGCGTTTCAAGCTGATTGCACAACGTAAACACCACGAGAATAAAATACGAAAAATCAAGACTCATTCGGAGGCATACAGGGAGTCGTTTCTCCCTCGGCCCCTTTCCGAATGGAACAGGAATTGAAATGACTAAAAGCGGTCCAGGGTACACTCTGCTACCCACCGTGCGATGGCTTGAGGAGTATGTAGATGTAGACGTAGCTGCACAGCTGCTGACTAACGGCAAGTTTTGCACCTCACCTCTCAGATCCTGGAATAGTTTCTGTAATCTGCCAATCTGTGAGAGTGAATTATTTTCCTCAGTAGGCCGTTTGAGCCCTGATCTCATCTCCTACACATTTTGATGTTCTGATGTGACACTGGTCCGTTGGAAAGATTCTGCTGCAGCAGTTATTTTTGCGTGGGAGCCACACGTCAGGGAGTAGCGCCGCCTGGCAGAGTTCTAACGTAAATGCCCAGGCCACGGCCGCGACCGCTGCACACGTAATCTCCTGACACCGATGACCTACTGTCTCATCTCTGCTGGAACACTGCACCGTGGGGCGCTCGCTCGCCTTCAGATAAGCCGGGTGGAAAGTGTCTCGTGAGCAAAAGAAGTATTTCAACCTGGTAGTTCTCGTTACTGTGCTTTCCTTGTCGTTGGTCGTGTACTTACATAATTGACAGTAAACTAGTAGTGGTTGTAATTTTATTCATATAGTAGGTTGTCCATGGCACATCCTCCTACCACTGTACAAGTATTTGCGACTACACGATCTTTACTGGTATTCGTTGACTAGGCTTACAAATTGTAAAATTGACGTTTGTGTAAATTCTCTGTTTTAATGAATTTTTATACTATAATATAAACAATTCCATCGTTGTTTCTGTCAGGCCTTCTGACTACGGAACTACTGTACTTATAAGGGTTAAGTTCTGATCGAATCGCCAATTTAATTATTTTTAGCCTAACATTTATAAAAGTCATTTTTCGTTCATTAACCTGAAAGGCATGTTTAATTAATAATGCTAAGGAAGCAGCCAACTCTGCTAGTGGCGTAAGAGATGAATCAATATAGACTAAAACAGGTCGAACATCTGGGATAGTTCCTGCAGTCGGTAATTGTTGTATAGTTGTAGGAGAGAGTCCCACGAACAACACACGAGAAATCCTGACCGGTGAGGATGAATGTGAGGAGAAAGTGCTTTAAAAAGTCACTTTTGCACTTTTTTCTTGAATAACTGTGGGCTCCAGTGGAAACGTATCTCAGTACAAAATTTAACTCTATTAAATTTCCTACAAAAGGGCCTTGCTCTTTTTTTCTGTAGGATTAATATTTTTCACATAGCGAGGCAAAGAACATGAAAATCTCGTGCGTGCTTTATGTAGACCAGCTATATCATTGCGGAATCTAGTTTGACAAGTGTGGGACGGGCAATTGGCCATGGCTTTAAGTAGATACAATTCCGAAATTTTCCTGAGGTAATTTAGGGAAAACCTAAATTATCAAGATGACAAGCCAGAGATTAGAGCTCCTCTCGAATACAAGGCCAGTCTGTTTAAAACTGTGCAACCTCACAAGGAATATGCTCAATGTACCATAGGTTTTGGTAAGATGTTAGCTACTGACTTAAAAAGCTGGTGCTGTCATGTTAATTAATATCTGAATGCTGGTCACCATGCACACTGCAAACACTATACACACGTTATTTCGCACTGTAACACTACACACACTATCAGCTGACGCCAGTACCATGACGACACTGTTTGGTTTCCATTTTTTGCACCACGGCTGTTGATTTATTTGGAAAACTGAGTCGGGATCCCTCCATAATGAGTAAGATACTGAGCTTTGAAGTAAGATTTTCCAGAAATGTATTTGACTGCTGGTAAAGGCTCGGCAACTTACTTGAGCAATCTTGCTTGGGCAGATATATGTTTAAAACCCAATCTCTCTGTCCGGCGTCTGCCTGGGTGGTTTATTCGGGAACGCCAAACCGATTTCCTTGGTCATTTGTATCTAACCCAGTCATGGTGACAGGCTTCCTTCGTTTCTTTCGAGAGATTCATCTAGTAACAGTCTTTTTCCAAGCATTAATCCCGATTTGCGGGGATTGAAATATGCTGTTGCAGTCTTTTGTAAGGTACTTAGATTGTAGGTAAAATATTTGCAAATGAATACCGATTGAACGCTTTCGTTCAGTGATTATTTTGAGTTCTTGTACTCGAAACAACTCGGATGTTTTTTTTTTCCAAATTCTCTTTCAAACAGCGAAATCACAGCACATTCGTCAATGTCACTGAACACAGTAACATTGTAGGAGATAACATGCCGGTTTGAGATGTGATGGAAGTGGACCAAGTAAATGGCATGTCCACAAGAAGTACGTCTCCAAACTTCTATAGGCATGTAAAGCTTATAAGTACGTAATATATACTACTAGCAACTAGCACTCGTGAAGATCGTATCAATTATTTATGGTCAAAGCAGTATAGTTGCCTGAGATTTACGCTGTAACAGAATGTAACAGGAGAAACAGTGTATTTAACCAGTTATTTATAGTCACAACAGTATAGTTGCAACAGGATGTAACAGGGAAATAAGTATGATAGAACTATTCTCCAGGCCGACATGTAATATTATACCTGGATAATGTCTGTTACCACCAACTGCTACGGCTCGCAAAGATCGAATTAATTATTATTTATGCCGAAAGTAGAACAGTTACCCGTGGCCTGTTTTATAACAGAGCGTAATAGGACAAACAGTGTGACTAAACCGTTCTCAAGACAACGAGTGATATTATAAGTCTGTATTAAGGGATTACAGCATAACTGATACGATCTTTACGAGTGCTAGTTAATAGGGGTATCTATCACGTACCTATAAGCTCTACATGCAACCCACCCTCCCCACCCCCCATGAACCACGGACTTTGCCGCTGGTGAGTAGGCTTCTACATCTACATCTACATCTACTTTTATACTCCGCAAGCCACCCAACGGTGTGTGGCGGAGGGCACTTTACGTGCCACTGTCATTACCTCCCTTTCCTGTTCCAGTAGCGTATGGTTCGCGGGAAGAACGACTGTCTGAAAGCCTCCGTGCGCGCTCTAATCTCTCTAATTTTACATTCGTGATCTCCTCGGGAGGTATAAGTAGGGGGAAGCAATATATTTGATACCTCATCCAGAAACGGACCCTCTCTAAACCTGGCGAGCAAGCTACACCGCGATGCAGAGCGCCTCTCTTGCAGAGTCTGCCACTTGAGTTTGTTAAACATCTCCGTAACGCTATCACGGTTACCAAATAACCCTGTGACGAAACGCGCCGCTCTTCTTTGGATCTTCTCTATCTCCTCCGTCAACCCGATCTGGTACGGATCCCACACTCATGAGCAATACTCAAGTATAGGTCGAACGAGTGTTTTGTAAGCCACCTCCTTTGTTGATGGACTAGATTTTCTAAGGACTCTCCCAATGAATCTCAACCTGTTACCCGCCTTACCAACAATTAATTTTATATGATCATTCCACTTCAAATCGTTCCGCACGCATACTCCCAGATATTTTACAGAAGTAACTGCTACCAGTGTTTGTTCCGCTATCATATAATCATACAATAAAGGGTCCTTCTTGCGTGCCTCAGCGATTCAGATAGGTGTACCGTAGGTGCAACCACAATGGAGGGTTATCTTTAGAGTGTCCAGACAAACGTGTGGTTCCTGAAGAGAGGCAGCAGCCCTTTCAGCAGTTACAGGGGTAATAGTCTGGATGATTGACTGATCTGGCCTTGTAACATTAACAAAAACGGCCTTGATGTATGGGTACTGCGAACGGCAGAAAGCAAGGGGAAACTACAGCCGTAGTTTTTTCAGAGGGCATGCAGCTGTATTGTATGATTCAATTATGATGGCTTTCTCTTGGGTAAAATATTCCGGAGGTAAAATAGTCCCCCATTCGGATCTCCGGGCGGGGACTAGTTAGGAGGACGTCGTTATCAGGAGAAAGAAAACTGGCGTTCTACGGATCGGATCGTGGAATATCAGATCCCTTAAATGGGAAGACGGTAGGTTAGAAAATTTAAAAAGGGAAATGGATAGGTTAATGTTAGATATAGTGGAAATTAGTGAAGTTCAGTGGCAGGAGGAACAAGACTTCTGGTCAGGTGAATACAGAGTTATAAATACAAAACCAGATTGGAATAATGCAGGAGAAGATTTAGTCATGAATAAATAAGTAGGAACGCTGGTAAGCTTCTACGAACAGCACAG
Source organism: Schistocerca americana (assembly GCF_021461395.2). Classification (NCBI taxonomy): domain Eukaryota; kingdom Metazoa; phylum Arthropoda; class Insecta; order Orthoptera; family Acrididae; genus Schistocerca; species Schistocerca americana. The sequence goes on from NC_060119.1 coordinate 257,042,053, forward strand.
CTAACGCATTATTGTAGCCAAGAGACACAAAGCCCACGCCTACCACAGTAGCACAAGTTTAAATGCCAACTAGCTCCGCAGACCACTAAGAGATTGAAGAAATGGATGATGAGATAAAAGAAATTATTAAGATAGTGAAGGGAGACTAAAATTTAATAGTAATGGGTGTTGGAATTCGATAGAAGGAAAAGGAAGAGAAGGAAAAGAAGTAGGTGCATATGGACTGGGGGTAAGGAATGAAAGAGGAAGCCACCTGGTAGAACTTTGCACAGAGCATAAGTTAATCATAGCTAACACGTGGTTTAAAAATCATGAAAGAAGAATGTATACATGAAGAAACCTGGAGACAGTGGATTTAAGACAAATTATATAATGATAAGACAGAGATTTAGGAACCACGTTTTAAATTGTAAGACATTTCCAGGGTCAGTTGTGGACTCTGACCACAATCTATTAGTTGTGGCCGGCCGTGGTGGCCAAGTGGTTAAAGGCGCTACAGTCTGGAACCACGCGACCGCTACGGTCGCAGGTTCGAATCCTGCCTCGGGCATGGATGTGTGTGATGTCCTTAGGTTAGTTAGGTTTAAAAAGTTCTAAGTTCTAGGGGACTGATGACCTCAGGTGTTAAAGTCCCATAGTGCTCAGAACCATTTGAACCATTTTTGAACCTGTAAACTGACTCATTTCACATCATTTCGATAAAAGAATAGTTGAAGTGATCTATGGAACATGTAACGAATTAACTAGAATATGATGTTTACAGAAACATGATGGTGATGTGATATAAAATCTTTTCACAATCAGGACAATGTTGTTAGGGCTCTTAGTAACGTTGGCTAGGAATTGTGTGATGCGAGAAGTTTTGGAGGAATGTGATTCGGAGAAGGAGGTGACATGTCTGTATAGACAGGAATTGACACGTGCGATGTAGATGTTGAGAGATGAGTTGGGTGACAGCTGGGGAACCAAAGGGCGGATTTGAGCATTCATTTGGAATAGTGTGGTAATTATATAATGATTAGAAAGAAGGATAGGTATATGGGATGAGTTCATGGTCTGACAGGGTGTCGGGACTCACGTTTACGGCAGCTGTAGGAGGGACGAAGGTTTTCTACGTGTTTGAGGAGATGTGAGAAATTCATGCTCTATTGCAGCTTATGAACGGTAAGAGATATCCGGATTTAGAAAGCGAGATGTGGTGAATGTCATTCAATGATTTGGAGAGAGCAACAAAAAGTCCAGACTACACTGGCACATGTATGGATGGGTCGGATAAGAATTTCATATGAATGGACGATGGTCGTGGGATGTAAAGCTCGCTCGGCCTGTCAGTAGTTTTAGTCTATTGTGGACTCCTACAAGCTATTCAGTCAGTTCATTTATATGATTTTAGATGAGGGTCGTTGATCAGATGTACACTATATGATCAAAAGTATCAGGAAACCTGGCAGAAAATGCCTTACAAGTTCGTGGCGCCCTCCATCGGTAATGCTGGAATTCAATATGGTGTTGGCCCACCCTTAGCCTTGATGACAGCTTCCACTCTCACAGGCGTACGCTCAATCCTGTGCTGGAAGGATTCTTGGGGAAAGGCAGCCAATTCTTCACGGAGTGCTGCACAGAGGAGAGGTATCGATGTCGGTCGGTGACGGTTGGCACGAAGTCGGCGTTCCGAAACACCCCAAAGGTGTTCTGTAGCATTCAGGTCAGGACTCTGTGCAGGCCAGTCCATTACAGGGATGTTATTGTCGTGTAACCACTCCGCCACAGGCCGTGGATTATGAACACGTGCTCGATCGTGTTGAACGATGCAATCACCACCCCTGAATTGCTCTTCACCAGTGGGAAGCAAGAAGGTGCTTAAAACATCAGTGTAGGTCTGTGCAGTGATAGTGCCACGCAAAACAACAGGGGGTGCAAGCTCCCTCCATGAGAAACACGACCATACCATAACACAATCACCTCCGAATTTTACTGCTGGTACTACACACGCTGGCAATGTGCTATCGGATCGCCACATTGTGCACCGTGATTCGTCACTTCACACAACGCTTTCCACTGTTCAATCGTCCAATGTTTACGCTCCTTATACCAAGCGAGGCGTCATTTGGCATTTGCCGGCGTGATATGTGGCTTATGAGCAGCCGCTCGACGAAGAAACCCAAGATTTCTCATCCACCGCCTAACTGTCATAGTACTTGCAGTGGATCCTGACGCAGTATGAAATTCCTGTGTGATGATCTGGATAGATGTCTGCCTATTACACATTACGACCCTCTTCTTCCGTCGGCAGTCTCTGTCAGTCAAGATACGAGGTCGGCCTGTACGCTTCTGTGCTGTACGTGTTCCTTCACGTTTCCACTTCTCTATCACATCGGAAAGAGTGGACCTAGGAATGTTTAGGAGTGTGGAAATCTCGCATACAGACGTATGACACAAGTGACACCAAATCACCTGACCACGTACGAAGTCCGTGAGTTCCGGGAACCACCCCAATCTGCTCTCTCACAATGTCTAATGAATACTGAGGTCTCTGATATCAAGCACCTCACAGTAGGTGGCAGTGCAATGCACCTAATACGAAAAACGCATGTTTTTGGGCCGGCCTCTGTGACCGAGCGGTACTTTTGATCACATAGTGTAAGTCAATGGTACTACGGTGTTTAAGTTAGATGGATGCATTCACTCCTTTTTGCAGATGACCAAATATTTTTCGCAAGCAGCAGACAAGAAGTGGCATACATACAGAGTAACTTTTACAAGGACAAGGTGCATCAAAATTAATTTTGGGAACACACAGTACGTATCTATAGGTAAAAAAGGAATGATTTGATTTTCAAGAAAAATATTTTCAGAATGTGAAAATTTAAATTTTTATGTTCTGTTATATATTATGACAAAGTTATTGAAATCAAAGTAATGATGGGTAAATGAGCAACGAAATCTCTACGTGTATTAATCTGGAACAATAGTATTAGCCAACAGACCAAAAAAGGGCTTTCCATAGTGGTAGTGAGAATGTAGTTGCTTATGGTGCAGAAATGTAGCCACTTACGAGAAATAGAATGGAAGTCAGGACAATGGAATTAGATTTTATGTGATGATGCCTGTAAGTCAAGCGTGAAGATAAGATCGAAACATCAAATTCTTGGAGAGAAATGAAAGTGATATAGTCCACAACGAGCAGACTGGAGAATAAAAGTTAGTTGTTTGGGCATGTTAAAGAACTGAGTAGTGTAAGGTAGGCCAAGGAAGTGTTAATATGAGCCCCCAGTAGAACTGAATTTCGACGGCAAACCTTCTCATGCAAATTCGTATTGATCGAGGAGTGGACGAGAATAGGTTAACAGCTTTCGGTTGGAATAACCGATATTATTCAAAAGAAAAAGAACTTTGCGAAGGCTGGTAGGTGAGTAGAATGAGTTGTCGCAGCGAAGTCGGTATTATCAATAGTGAGTCAGACTGGCGTTGTTTGCACTAATGGAAAGAGGCGGGCGGTATCGAGTAAAGGGAGCAGGCTGCCAGTCGCGGAGGCGGCGACCAGCGCTGCGGGTCAAAGGTCGCCTGCTGACGTCACAGAGTTTGGGCGGCTGGCTGGTGATGGGACGGCGGCACGGCCTGCAGCCGCAGTTGCAGCTGGCGATGGACTTCAGGGCGGTCGTGGTGTCGGCGGCGGTACTGCTGGTCGCCGTCTCTGCTCAGGTTATCTCGCTTATCAGTCACTCCATTCGTAATCTAGATTCAGTTGCAGTTGCAATTGTTTTCAAATGCTGAATCTTCATCTTAAAAGAATTATTCGAGGAAATTATTCTGTTGTTATGTACATCTAAATCCATATTTGTACTCTGAAAGCCACGGTGAGGTGTGTGGTGGAGAGTACTTCTCACACCACTCTCACTTCTTCCTTTCCTGTTCAAGTCGCGAATAATGCACGGAAGGGACTGGTGTGAGCTCGAATCTAGTCTCGCCTCCATGGTCTTTTCGCACGATATACGTAGGAGCAAGAGTTACACAGGCTGATTCTTCTCTGGAGACACGGTATGAGAATTTTTACAGTACACCATAATGTGATACACGGCGCCACCTCTTGAAGCGCGTTCCACTGGAGTTGGACGATCATGTCCGAGAAGCTTTCGCGCTTGCTAAGCGAAACCGTGACGAATCGCTCCTCACTCATTTAAATTTCCTAGTAAGTTTCCTGTAGCTATCTTAAGTAGGAAACGTGTCGCTCAATGACAGTTTTGGAAGGTACCTCCTTAGTTTGTCGTCTATACTTTCCACGGACTCTTCCAATGAATCTGTGTGGCATCTGGCTTTCCTACGCTTAGTTTTATGAGGTTGTTTCACTTTAAATCTCTCCGAACGCACATTCCCAGATATTTCATGGGTGTGACGATTTCGAGTAATCATTTGAGTGTTGTGTAATCAAACAAGAAATGGTCTTTCCGTCTATTTGTGCGCATCCCATTAAATCGGTTTATGGATAGGGCCAAATAGTAATCTCTGCACAAAGCGACAACCCTCTCCATGTTTGCCCGCATCTCGTGGTCGTACGGTGGCGTTCTTTCTTCACACGCCCGGGTTCCCGGGTTCGATTCCCGGCGGGGTCAGGGATTTTCTCTGCCTCGTGATGGCTGGGTGTTGTGTGATGTCCTTAGGTTAGTTAGGTTTAAGTAGTTCTAAGTTCTAGGGGACTGATGACCATAGATGTTAAGTCCCATAGTGCCCAGAGCCATTTGAACCATTTGAACCTCTCCATGTTTTCTTGACTTTGGCTACGATTTTCTAGCCTTGAAGCTTCTCTAAATGCCGGCCGGAGTGGCCGAGCGGTTCTAGGCGCCACTGTCTGGAACCGCACGACCACTACGGTCGCGGTTTCGAATCCTGCCTCGGGCATGGATGTGTGTGATGTCGTTAGGTTAGTTAGGTTTCATTAGTTCTAAGTTCTAGGCGACTGATGACCTCAGAAGTTAAGTCCCTTAGTGCTCAGAACCATTGTTAGAACAAATTTCTCCCCAATTCTAGTGAATACCTCCTCATTAGTTATGTGATCTACCCATCTAATCTGCATTCTTCTGTAGCACCACATTTCGAAAGCTTCTATTCTTTTCTTGTCCAAATTATTTATCGTCCATGTTTCACTTCCATACATGGCTACACTTCATACTAATACTTTCAGAAACGATTTCCTGACACTTAAATTTATACTCGATGTTAACAAATTTCTCTTCTTCAGAAACGCTTTCCTTGCCATTGCCAGTCTACATTTTATATCCTCTCTACTTCGCCCATCATCAGTTATTTTGCTCCCCAAATAGCAAAACTCCTTTATTACTTTAAGTGTCTCATTTCCTAATCTAATTTACTCAGCATCATCCGACTTAATACGACTACATTCTCGTTTTGCTTTTGTTGATGATCATCTTATATCCTCCTTTCAAGACACTGTCCATTCCATTCAACTGCTCTCCGAGGTTCTTTGCTGTCTCTGACAGAATTACAATTTCATCGGCGAACCTCAAAGGTTTTATTTCTTCTCCATGGATTTTAATTCCTACTCCGGATCATTCTTTTGTTTCCTTTACTGCTTGCTCAATATACAGATTGAATAACGTTGGGGATAAGCTCCAATCCTGTCTCACTCCCTTCCCAACCACTGCATCCTTTTTATGTCCCTCGACTCTTACAACTACCTTCTGGCTTCTGTACAAATTGTAAATAGCCTTTCGCTCCCTGTATTTTACACCTGCCACCTTCAGAATTCGAAAGAGAGTATTCCAGTCAACATTGTCAAAAGTTTTCTCTAAGTCTACAAATGCTAGAAAACTAGGTTTGCCTTTCCTTAATATATCTTCTAACATAGGTCGTAGGATCAGTATTGCCTCACGTGTTGCAATATTTTTACGGAATCCAAACTGATATTCCCCGAGGTCGGCATCTACCAGTTTTTCCATTCGTCTGTTAAGAATTCGTGTTAGTATTATGCAGCCGTGGCTTATTAAATTGATAGTTCGGTAATTTTCACATCTGTTAACACCTGCTTTCTATTATAATATTCTTCTTGAGGTCTGAGGGTATTTCGCCTGTTTCATACATCTTGTCAGGGCTGGCTCTCCCGAGGCTGTCGGTAGTTCTAATGGAATGTTGTCTACTCCCGGGCCTTGTTTCGACTTAGGTCTTCCAGTGCTCTGTCAAACTCTTCACGCAGTGTCATATCTCCCATTTTATCTTCATCTACATCCTCTTCCAATTCCATAATATTGTACTCTACTTCATCGCCTCTGTATAGACCCTCTATGTACTCCTTCCACCTCTCTGCTTTCCCCTCTTTGCTTAGAACTCAGTTTCCATCTGAGCTCTTGGTATTCATACAAGTGGTTCTCTTTTCTCCAAAGGTCTCTTTAATTTTCCTGTAGGCAATATCTATCTTACCCCTAGTGATATATACCTCTACATCCTCACATTTGTCCCCTAGCCATTCCTGCTTAGCCATTTTGCACTTCCTCTCGATATCATTTTTGAGACGTTTTTATTCCTTTTTGCCTGCTTCATTTACTGCATTTTTAATTTTATCCTTTTATCAATTAAATTCAATATTTCTTCTGTTGCCCAAGGATTTCTATTAGCCCTCATCTTTTTACCTACTTGATCCTCTGCTGCAGTCAGTACTTCATCCCTCAAAGCTACCCATTCTTCTTCTACTGTATTTCTTCCCCTCATTCCTGTCAATCGTTCTTTTATGCTCTCCCTGAAACACTGTGCAACCTCTGGTTTAGTCGGTTTGTCCAGGTCCCATCTCCTTAAATTCCCACTTTTTTGCAGTTTCTTCAGTTTTAATCTACAGTTTATAACCAATGCATTGTGGTCAGAGTCCACATCTGCCTCTGGAAATGTCTTACAATTTAAAACCTGGTTCCTAAATCTCTGTCTTACCATTATATAATCTATCTGACACCTTCCAGTATCTCCAGGTTTCTTCCATGTATACAACCTTAAACAACCTTCTTTTATGATTCTTGAACCAAGTGTTAGCTATGATTAAGTTATGCTCTGTGCAGAATTCTACCAGGCGGCTTCCTCTTTCATTTCTTACTCCGAATCCATATTCACCAACTACGTTTTCTTCTCTTCCGTGTTCCTACTGTCGAATTCCAATCACCCATGACTACTAAATTTTCGTCTCCCTTCACTATCTGAATAATTTCTTTTATGTGATCATACATTTCATGAATCTCTTCGTCATTCATAGAGCTAGTTGGCATATAAACTTGTACTACTGTAGTAGGCGTGGGTTTCGTGTCTACCTTGGCCACAATAATGCGTTCATGATGCTGTGTGTAGTATCTTACCCGCATTCCTATTTTTTTTATTCATTATGAAACCTACTCCTGCATTACCCCTATTTGCTTTTGTATTTATAACCCTGCATTTACCTGAAATGTTCATTTGGCGTATTTGTTTTAGCAGTTGTCTTGCAATGAAATAGATTCTAGGGGATGTATGCATTTTTATAGCTGGAATGAAATACATTGTGAAGGTTATTTGTATTTGACAGTCACAAACATGCTTGAGAATGTACTGGTAATTCATTGTAAGGAAACTGCTAAAACAAGTGCGCAAGACAGACATTTGATGTAAGCTGTATTTTAACACAAATATTCGGCGCAACCAATTCGGTTACACGTTTGAAATTTGTAAATTGTTGTTTATCATAGGGGAACTCACAGGAAGTCAGTGTATAATCTGTATTGATGAAAACAATGAAAAAACCGTCTGATGATGAACTGTACAAAATTTGAATAAAGTAACCTAAAACCAGTTAGTGGCTGATTGGTGTACACCATCAATAATTTATTTTGTGTAACAGCCAGGGTCTCAAACCAGTTCCATAAACGATAAAATTGCGTGAATACATTAGACATAGATTGTTGTTCATCCAAATATGAATCCACTCTGGCCTTCAGTTGAAATCTTTTCGGCTGTTGACCATAGCCTAAGAGCTTAAATTTTTGATTATATTTTATACTCAGCTGATAAAACAGTTATTCCGATATAATTATTGCTATTTTTTTACCTCCTTTCTTAAAAGTTGATACACGAACAGCATTTGGCCAGATTTCCGGATTCACGTTTTCTCCCAACATTAAACGGTGATTGAAGGAGAATTCCGTTGCATTTTTAACAACTCACCGTTAATGCCATCTATACCAGATACATTTCTGTTTTAATTGCTTTTAAAGCTTCTTCCAGCTTCAGCTAATACTAGTACATCTATCCCATTTTACATCTTCGTACGTTTATGCTTGTTTCTTTATGTTTTGGTCAGCCTACAACTTTTTATAATGTTCTTCCCATTGTTTTTCGTTGATTATGTTAATGCTTAATGTAGCCGCTCTTGTTTAAATGTTTCGTCACTTCACAGGTATTTGCTTGTTGCCCATTAATATAATTTTCTAGATTGCTTATACAGGATGTACCAAGACGAATGTCAGTGTTCAGGGATGTGACACAAACGCTCGTGTAAAAAAAAAAAAAAAAAAAAAAAAAAAAAAAAAAAAAAAAAAAAAAAAAACCTCATATCGACACATGCCCTATTCCAAATGGTTACCATTCATTGCTCAAAATATCTTTCTGTCATTAAAATAGCCCGACGAAAGCGCAGTTGTCCATGGTGTGTTGTCAGTGAAGTGGTGCAAGGGGCTGAGAGCGTATCATAGAGAAGTATCAGTTAACCGTGTTCATACACTGGCCGACTAAAATGCTGCACACCCACGCTAATGAAGAATATGTAGATAAGGTGATTATTTACGGCTTCTGCAAGGTAGTGCTCCTGCTGTTGACTTTCCGATACGTCGATTTCCTGATCGTAAATTGCTTACCTCAGTTTGCAGCACTTTCAGTGAAATATGTATTCTTCCAAGTTCCCATTTATCTTCTGAACATGTAAATCGACAACCTGTGCAGGAACAGCAACACATTGTTGAAATGATGCTGCGTAGCCCTACTGTCAGCACACGGCGACTTTCTGCACGTACCAGTACCCCACAAACTCGCGTATGGTGATCGTTACATGCGGAAAACTTGTACCTATTTCACATACAGCAAGTCCACATTCTTAATGATGGTGATCAAGTAAGAAATCGTCGAAGCGACGATGGATATTTGATGACAACTGCTTCACGTGGTAACTGGGAGATACCCGGACAACTTTCACTGAAAGTGATGAACTAATCAATGTTGATATAGCAATCAATGCTAATACAGTCATTGTCTCCAAACTGCACTGAACATTAGTACCTTATGTCTGAGCCACGAAGCGCGCTGAAATTAACTCTTAATGGCAAGAAAAGTTTTCTTCATTCAGAACAGGTTTTCGTAATTCGTTGTCCCACCATAGCTGAGGTCACCGGAGCAAGCTATCAGCCGACTTGTGATCCGCTTGCTATCATCTCGTTCGGCAGTAGCGATGTATCTCAAAGAAGGAAGCCAGAGAGACAAAACAAAAGGCCTTGAGAGGCAGCATCGCTAAACGTTGCTGTATCGTGGCGGGTGAGCCAGCGACATAGTATCCGATCACAAGAATCTGCAAACCTATTATTGGACATATACAGGGTGAGTCACTAGTTACTTCCACCTAGAACAACTCCGAAAGTATGATAGTAGCTGAAAAATGTGTGGGACAAATGTTGCGGGCGACCACGGGGGCCATAATATAACGTTGGTTTTTTGTTTCTAGGTGGGGTCGCGTCGGAGACAAGAAGGTCAATTTTGCGGTGGTGGTGGTCAGTGTTTAACGTCCCGTCGACAACGAGGTCATTAGAGACGGAGCGCAAGCTCGGGTTAGGGAAGGATTGGGAAGGAAATCGGCCGTGCCCTTTCAAAGGAACCATCCCGGCATTTGCCTGAAACGATTTAGGGAAATCACGGAAAACCTAAATCAGGATGGCTGGAGACGGGATCGAACCGTCGTCCTCCCGAATGCGAGTCCAGTGTGCTAACCACTGCGCCACCTCGCTCGGTGTCAATTTTGCTTTTTAAATGGGATGCTACAGAATGGTACTTATTTTCTGATAGCGGCTATTCAGACGAAACCAATGATGTGTGACAGCAAGGTCTTTGAGGGTCAACGAAGGTCAACAATGTGGCATGAACGTCCATTTACAGAAGGTGTTCGAGGTGATGATGGCTGGTTCAAATGGCTCTGAGCACTATGGGACTTAACGGCTCAGGTCATCAGTCCCCTAGAACTTAGAACTACTTAAACCTAACTAACCTAATGACATCATACACATCCATGCCCGAGGCAGGATTCGAAACTGCGACCGTATCGGTCGCGCGGTTCCAGACTGTAGCGCCTAGAAGCGCTCGGCCACCACGGCCGGCAGTAGAAGATGTCTGTCTGTTTTTGGCTTTAGGTATGGTTGTTGCTTCTCGTTTCCACTTCACAATCACGCCACCAACAGTTGCCTTGGGGAACTTTAGACGAGTTTAAATATCCTTCATGGCTATGTTACTCAGGTTACATCCAATGAGTAGCCAGGGCTCGAAGCGACTGAGTTGTCGTGACTGGCCTATTCAGACGTTGCTGCTTCTGCACTGACAACTCAATACTTCTCGCCTCCTTTTGTACTAGCGGCTCCTCCTCTCGCGACATGTAATGTTCTGCATTAAACGGTGTCCGGATACTTTTGTCATATAATGTAGTACTCGTTTCAGTGGACTGTTAACTGTAGTGCAGATGTAGCACTAAGGATACTCCTACAAAATACTGAAAGCATCCAGTAGAAAAGGCAGCTGTACGCACTATTGGACCCTGCCGAGTTCGTCTGGCAAACAGCCACATCTGCCGTCCACAGCGTAAGCAAAAGTACCGTAGAGTTTCCCAAACACGCTATTTCGTCAGCTATTCGAGATACTCAAGGTTATCAGAACGATGGGAATCCCCGCTTGGAGATGAGCAATGCAACGTTGGACCAGCCTCGGTCGCGTGATACTCTGTCCGCACCGCCTGCATCTATATGACATTTACCAAAGGGTATGGCGAAGATGTACTAGGGTGTCCTTTACCCTGTAATTAAAATGACTTAGTGCTGTAAGTGTAGGCCTTCGCTCTGCATTAAGAACTTCTTGCAAGTCGGCAAATGTAAATGATGCCGCCAATTATATGAGAGGGCAATTATGCTCATAGCGGAATGGAGACATACAACTGAAACTCCATCCACATTCCAGACACTGTTTACTGTAATTCATCATTTTTATAGATTGATTAATTACTTTTACATATCGTACAAGTGTGAAGAGAAGATATTAAATGCAGACTGGAAACATAAAAACTGCGTTTCTGAAAAAGAGAAAATTGTTAACATCGAATACAATCTTTTGTGAAGGCAAGACTTGTACGAAATTGGAACTCGGATGATTAGCTTTCCACACAAGGTTTTGGAATTTGGACCTACAGAAGAATACTGAAGATTAGCTTAAGAAGTCTGAAGTGTGGAAGAATGTACTAAAATTGAAAGAAAGTATGGAGAGAGTGAGTTGTAAAATAGAAAAAAAGAGAGAGAGAGAGAGAGAGAGAGAGAGAGAGAGAGAGAGAGAGAGAGAGAGCGAGATAGAGAGAGAGAGAGAAGGGAGATAGTGCCACCAGCTTGGCAAGAGACACAATGTTTCGAGCTAAGGCCCAAGGAGCTGTGATCAAAAGGAAAGATGGAATGTATATCACGGAGATTTATGACTTATGAGGACAGTAGAAGGAATAAATAACGAAGTTATGTTACAGACCTGGGTCAAAGGTTAAGTTAATGAAAAAGGCAAGGTGTTTCACTGGATGAACATGGGCCTAAAATACTTAGAGGTAATTCGATAAAGTAGTTAAAGGATAAAAAGCAAAAGAGGGACCTTATTATAATTCAATAACTGAAAAATGGTTCAAATGGATCTGAGCACTATGGGACTCAATAACTGAAGAAATACTCCAAGCTCTATATGAGAAAACAAAAAAGTTTTTTTTATGAGATCACCAATAAGATGCATGAAAAAGGAGATTTTCCTAGAGATTTCCAAAGGTCAGATCTTGTACCAGTGTTTAAGAAAACAACGTCATATGGGTGTGTTCAAATGTTCAAATGTGTGTGAAATCTTACGGGACTTAACTGCTGAGGTCATTAGTTCCTAAGCTTACACACTACTTAACCTAAATTATCCTAAGAACAAACTCATATACCCATGCCCGAGGGAGGACTCGAACCTCCGCCGGGACCAGCCGCACAGTCGATGACTGCAGCGCCCTGGACCACTCGGCTAATCCCGCGCGGCTCAAACGGGTGTGAATATCGTGCACTAAGTTTCCATGGCTCCGAGATAACGACGAATAGGAACAGCATATCAATCAAAATTAATCAAAAACTCGCTGAAAATGTATTTGGTTTTGGCAAAGGTAGAAAATCCAAAAAGTAAATAATTACTTTAACAATACGGCGCGAAAAAATACTCCGAAAAGACTTTCGACATAGTACACTGGTCTAAAGTGCTGGAAACTTTAATGTGCAGTGAGTCACGTCAGTTACGCAAGAAAATAATACGACAACGTAGCGTTACAGGAACCAGTCTGCAGTTGCAAAAATAAAAGACAATGACACAAAACTTTCAGGATTAAATAAATATGTCCCGTTCAATACATGAACTAAAGATGCAACAAGCGAATGTAGTGATACATACAAGTATGTTGAAGGAGTAACTGTAAATGGAGATACATAAAAATGCTTATATTTGTAGGTGATACATCTGTGTTATCCGAATTTCCCAAAGGCTATAGAAGTCATGAACAAAGCATTCTCGGAAACTTATAATATGAAAATAAATGAGTAGAAAAACCTAAATGCTGATATGTAGTAAAGTCCCAATAGCAGCAGACCTATGTAGGAATGGAAAGAATCTGAAGCAAATTACCAACGTTAAGTACCTGTGTAGTGAAATGACAATGGATGATACATTAATGCCACGAGATTAAACATAGAGTTACAAATCTAAAACAACATCCAATAGTAAGAAGAAGCTGCTAACATCGAAATATATTAGTTTAAGCAACAGGAAAAGATATGTAAAATCTTTCGTGTGGAGCGTTGTTCTATATGACTCGGAGATATGGACAGCAGTGCAGCAAGAACGGAGAAGACTACAAACTTTTAAGACATTGTGTTGGAGAAGAGAAGACTTTCACAGAATACGAGGGAAAAGATCGTTACAGGAGGACTATCAAGGAATGGAGGAAGCCGGCCGAAGTGGCCGTGCGGTTAAAGGCGCTGCAGTCTGGAACCGCAAGACCGCTACGGCCGCAGGTTCGAATCCTGCCTCGGGAATGGATGTTTGTGATGTCCTTAGGTTAGTTAGGTTTAACTAGTTCTAAGTTCTAGGGGACTAATGACCTCAGCAGTTGAGTCCCATAGTGCTCAGAGCCATTTGAACCATTTGAATCGAGGAACGGATCGGTTGGACACCTATACAGATATTTCGCATTTATTTTGAAACTAACAGAATGAAAGATGCCTGGAAAGGACGCACGAGGAACAGCAGCAAAAGACGTTACATGATGTTATTTCAACAATTAAGTACATCTGGCAGATAAATCAAGATATGTAACTGACAACGAAGGCAGCAATAGAAGAAGACGAATAGCTAATCAGAAGGTACTGAATCGCACTGGTGATGAGAGATATTTATGGCCCAACTAGACTAGAAGAACGGACCTTTAGAGAGGACACATCCGGAGATAATAAGGAATCGTCAGTTTGGAATGAAGTATGGGAAGGGTGTAGAGGTTAGAAACTATAGACGAAGACCGCGGCGTGCTTGCAATGAGCGGCTTCAAACGGCTGTAGGTTACAGACATTATGCAGAAATGAAGACGCCTGCCCGCGATAGACTATCTTGGAAAACTGCATCAAACCCCTCTTCGGGCTGAGGTCCACAACAAGAACAATTGTGCAGGAACACTGAATTTAGGCTGTGATACAAATTCGTGCCCAAATGTGACATGACAGCTCGAGTTACATTGAGACTCGTACAATATTTTGATCTCTGAATTCTACAGTAGGTAATAAAGTAAACTACAGTTGTCAAACGGTGCTGATACTGGAGTCTCCCCTTGCCAACAAACTAGTTTAAAAACTGATGAAGTTTATGTGCAGGGTATAACTAGAAACTTAAACATTCCAGGCAATTTACGTAACCTACAACTCAAGATATCGAACATAATTTCCATCAAGTGATAGTCTGCAAAGACGTGTTAAAGTTCTGTATGCGGACTACGTTTTCAGTTTAGATACGTGAGGGTAAGTTAAAATTCAAAGGATTTTTTAAGTGAGAAACTTTTTATCGGGAAGACAACATTGTAAGTAACTTTTTTTTTTTTTGAGTCATTAATTTTCTGACAGCTTTGATGCAGCCCGCCACCAACTTCTCTCCTGTGCCAACCTCTTCACCTCAGAGTAGCACTTGCAACCCACATCCTTAATTTTTTGCTCAGTGTATTCCAGTCTCTGTCTTACTATTCAGTTTTTACCCGGTACAGCTCCCTCTAGTATCTAGGATGTCATTCCCTCATGTCTTAACAGATGCCCTATCATCCTGTCCCTTCTCCTTATCAGTGTTTTCCACTTATTCCTTTCCCCTCGCATTCTGCACAGAACCTCCTTGTTTCTTACCTTATCAGTCCACCTAACTTTCAACATTCGTCTGTAGCATCACATCTCAAATGCTTCGATTTTTATTCTGTACCGGTTTCCCCACAGTCCATGTTTCACTACCAGCAATACTGTGCTCCATACGTACATTCTCAGAAATTCTTCCTCATATTAAGGCCTACGTTCAATACTAAAATACTTCTCTTGGCCAGAAATGCCCGTTTTGCCAGTGCACTCTTCATGTTACCTTTGCTTTTTGTGTCACCGAAGGTTGTTTGGACTTTCTGTATGCTGAGTCAGTGCGTCCCACAGTCATTTCTTTTCGATTTCTTCAAATTTTTCATGCAGCCATTTCGCCTTGGCTTCCCTGCACTTCCTATTTATTTCCTTCCTCAGTGACTCGTACTTCTGTGTTACTGAATTTACCTGAATATTTGTGTATTTTCTTCATTTATAGATCAACTGGAATATTTCTTGTTACCCATGGTTTCGTCGCAGTTCCCTCCTCTGTACATATGTTTTTCTATCCATCTTCTGTGATTTCCCTTTTTAGAGATGTCCATTCCTCTTCAACGGTACTACCTACTGCGCTATCTTTATTGTTTTATCTACAGCCTTAGAGACCTTCAAGCGAATCTCGTCATTCCTCAGTAGCCTGTATGCAACTACTTTGAGTATTGATTCTTCCTGACTAATCTCTTAAGCTTCAGCCTACTCTTAATCACGACTACATTTTAATCTGAATCTATATATGCTCCTGCGTACGCATTACAATTCAGTATCCGGTATCTGTCTGCCCATGTTGTAATCTAACTGAAATCTTTCCGTATCACCCGGCCTTTTCCAAGTGTACCTCCTCCTCTTGTGTTTCTTGAACGTTCACTATTAATAGCTGAAACTTATTACAGAACCCCCGTTTAGTCTTTCTCCTCTGATTCCTGTCCAAACCCCATAATCTACTGTAACCTTTTCTTCTACTCCTTCTTCTACAACTGCATTTCAGTCCCCCACGTATATTAGATTTTCATCCAGCTTTAGATACTGTATTAACCTTTCAATATCCTCATATACTTTCTCTTTATTTTCATCTTTAGCTTGCGACGTCGGCATGTATACCTGAACTATCGTTGTCGGCATTGGTTTGCTGTCGATTCTGACAAGAACAACCTTAATCACGGAACTACTCACAGTAACACACTCTCTGCCCTACCTTCTTATTCATAATGAATCCTACTCTCGTTTTACCATGTTCTGCTGCTGTTGTTATTACCCTATACCCATTGGACCAGAAATCCTTATCTTCTTTCTGTCATTAGTCTACATGATCTTCCTCAGCGTCTACGCTCTTGGTCCACCCCTCGACGAACTTTCTTGTTTTGTCCTGGATGGAGTTTTGTGGTGTAATCCGCATACACTCTTCCATCGTCTCCACGACTTCGTCGTCTGGTGATAACTTTTACTCATGCAGATGTTCCTTCATGAAACCAGGAAGGTGAAAATCACTTAGAACTATGTGAGGACTGTAAATCGGGTACTCCAGCAGCTCAAAGACAAAATTTTTAATGGATAGCATTGTTTCTCCAGAGGTATGAGGGAAGCATTTTGAAAGTATCTCTCTCATTTTCGTTTTCGTTTTGGGTTCCAGATCTCGCAGTACCGCGAAGTGCTTGACACTACCCATTGTTTTCCTTTGGGGGTGTAATGAATCAACAGTGGAACTTTCATATCCCAAAACAGTGTCGTCATTAACTCTCTCGCAGAGACTTGGCATTTGAATTTTTTTATTGTAGACGAAGATGGACGGATGTTTGCAGACGGTGCTCAGCCGCCTACTCTGTGGCTCGCAGTGATGGAACGGCATTTCATCAACGGTTGCTGAGCGATTGAGAAAGTCTCCTACTTCCTGTTCAAAACGCCGTAAACGTAGCTTCAATATTCGCAAACGTTCCCGTTTATGACAGTCTGTCAGTTCACGTGGTACCCAGCGAGCACACACTTTCCTATAGTTTAGAGATTTGTGGACGTCTGCAAATGCTGTCTGCGCAATACCATCAGTTCTAACACGACTAACACCACGAATCATTCGCCCCATGTCTTGATTTTGCTACTCTACCCTACCGAACGTCCTTTTTCGCAGACACATACACTGAGGTGACAAAAGTCATGCGCTATCGATAAACACATACACAGATGGCGGTAGTATCGCGTACGCAAGGTATAAAAGGGCAGGTGATTCGTACGAAAATATGTCCGATGTAATAATTGCCACACGATGGGAATTAACAGCCTTTGACTGCGGAATGGTATTTGAAGCTAGACATATGGGAAATTCCATTTCGGAAATCGTTAGAGAAATCAATATGCGCAGTGGACGACGGCCTTCACTTAAGAGCAGCAGCGTTCGCGTGGAGCCGTCAGTGATAACAGACAAGCAACTCTGAGTGAAAAAACCGCAGGAATCAATGTGGGGCGCACTACGAAAGTATCTCTTAGGATAGTACGGCGAAATCTGGAGTTAATGGGCTACGGCTATGGCAAACGCCTTTGTTAATAGTACGCCAACGCCTGATGCGTCTCAACTGGGCTCGCGTCCGAACCCGGTTTGGACCCTAGACGGCTGGAAAACGGTGGCCTGGTCAGATGTCTACCGATTTCAGTTGATAAGAGCTGATGCTAGGGCTCGAGCTGTGGCAGATTCCTTGAAGCTGTCAAGCTGATAGTGGCTCCGTAATGATGTGGGCTTTATTTACATGGAATGGACTAGCTCCTCCGGTCCAACTTAACCGATCATTTACTGGAAATGGTTGTGGTCGCCTACGTGGAGCCATTCAACGATGTAATGTCAGCGGGTCACAGTTGTTCGTCTGAAGAATATTCTCGACAGTTCCAGCGAATGATTTGGACACCCATGGAACGTTTGTAGGACGTAATCAAGAAGTCAGTTCGTGCACAAAATCCTGCAATGGCTACGCTTTCGCAATTATGGATGGCTATAGAGGCAGCAGGGTTCGATATATCTGTAGTGGGCTGCAAAGACTTATTCAGTCCGTTCCAGTGAATGATTTGGACACCCATGGAACGTTTGTAGGACGTAATCAAGAAGTCAGTTCGTGCACAAAATCCTGCAATGGCTACGCTTTCGCAATTATGGATGGCTATAGAGGCAGCAGGGTTCGATATATCTGTAGTGGGCTGCAAAGACTTGTTCAGTCCGTTCCAGTGAATGATTTGGACACCCATGGAACGTTTGTAGGACGTAATCAAGAAGTCAGTTCGTGCACAAAATCCTGCAATGGCTACGCTTTCGCAATTATGGATGGCTATAGAGGCAGCAGGGTTCGATATATCTGTAGTGGGGTGCAAAGACTTGCACAGTCCGTTCCAGTGAATGATTTGGACACCCATCGAACGTTTGTAGGACGTAATCAAGAAGTCAGTTCGTGCAAAAAATCCTGCAATGGCTACGCTTTCGCAATTATGGACGGCAATAGAGGCAGCAGGGTTCAATATATCTGCAGTGGGCTGCAAAGACTTTTTCAGTCCTTGCTACGTCGAATTACTGCACTACGACGGGCAAAATGAGGTCCGACTCGATATTAGGAAGTATACAATGACTTCTCACCTCCTTGTGTAAGTTCACTCTTAAAGCGCTTTATTTACTCATAAATTTTTCTTTCAGAAAACATCTATAACCAAACTGCCGCTACATTTTGCTGATAGTCTCCGCAGCTTTAGCCGCTTCAGAATACAGAAAATGTATCACCCTCCTCATTTCGTCCTTGTTACATACAGACAATGGGGCACTCGTAATAAAATGCTCTGAAATCACTACCAACACAACTGTTCACTGAACCAAGACTATTAGTGTACAAGAACGACTGAGAGGTTAAAGTACGAGGGGCGTTCAGAAAGTAAGCTCCGATCGGTCGCGAAATGGAAACGACTATGAAAATCCGATAAAGCTTTGCACAGATGTGTTGGGTAGTGTCTCTAGTATAACCCCAGTTAGCATCACGTCGCTCTTCTCATTTCTGAGCTCGCAGTGAGTGCGTAAAGATGTCTAGAAAATAGTGTCTGCCGCCAAGTACAAGGGCCTGGTGAGAAATTTCGCCTGAAGCTATGCAGCTAACATTACATAACTGTCGTGCTGTTTCTTCTTCAAGACAATTCGCAGCCGCATTCTGCAGGGGCAATGAAGATGCTCCTGCATCGTTTTCAAATGGAAATGTGAGATTACCCACAATACAGGCCGCAATTGTCTCCCCCTGAGTTTCATCTCTGGTCACATGAACCGCTGTCTTTGAAGACAACATTTTGACACAGACAACGAGGTGTAGGCCAGCGTGGAGAATTGGCGGAAAGCACTGGCAGCTGCCTTCTATGATGAGGCTATTGAAAAGTTGGTACAACGCTATGACAAAAGTCTAAGTCAGAACGGCGACTACGTAGAGAAGTAGCTGAAAGGTGTAGCTAATTGTTACAAGTAAAACATTTCTGACGTTCACTGTGGTTTCAATTTGGCAATCAATCGGAGCTTACTTTCTGAACAGGCCTCGTATGTCTTTTCTGAGTCGTGCTGTCAGTCTATGGCTCAGACAAAACAAATTTCCTTGTGTTAGTGACTTACTATATAAAGACGTCAAGTGACAAACAATGATGCTTCGCGAAATTCAATCATGTCAACAATCATCTGACGAGAAGACCGCTGTACGTAGATGCAAATGTCAAGCTAAAATATGTAAATCAAGGTACAGCCCACAAAATAGTTGGGTATGAACGTTATCGACTTTTCTAAACATCCCTGTTCGTCACTTGACATCTTCATGTCTGTAGTGATCCCCTTCAAATATAACAACAGCCATAGAGAGAGCTAGGCGTTAAAATTAACGATTTTATAAAAATCACCTTGTTTAGACACTAGTCGACAGTATGTACTAAGTTCACAAAATTCATTACATTGTGCTGTCTGTGATAATAATACTTATTCTGCTACCAGTTTCAGTCTTAAAACATCTTCATCTGGAGGTGTACAAGATGCAAAGTGGGCAATATGACAAAGCAAAACGAAATAAGACCAAAACAGAAAAAAACACTTTGTATAAATGGAAATACTCACAAAACTTGTCGCAGATTTAACACGTCATATATGCTTTGACTTATGTTACTTCTCAAAACCATATTTTCCAATATAAATGAAAAATCGTAGCAAGGTTACAATACAAACAAAAGGAAAGTATAATATGTAGATGTAAAACACCTTTTTTTTTTTAAGGAACACCGTTTATGTCTGGACTGTTAAGTATTTGTTATAAGAATATGTCATCCAATGTCTATACAATCATGAAATATAACTGAAATTCCATTTAACATACAGATAAAAATTCAAAAGTCAAAGCAAAACATATGTGTAAAATTCATCCAAAATGTTACACATCAGTTGGAAGAATATGTCATCCGGTGTCTACCCAAACACAAAATGTAACTGAAATTCCATTTATCAGTTAGAAGAATATTCAGCCGAATGTCTACACAATCACTAAATGTAGTTGATTTTCATTTATGATGCAGACAAAAATTGATAAAGAGATATGGTACGAAACAAACTAAAAGCAATATATACGTTTAAAAGAGCCCTGTAAGTTAAGAAACCAGGAACTGGGTAATGTCAAGGGAGGGGAGCTGGAGAGCTAGGGCGTGGATGAAATAAGAAAGGGAGGACAAAATTGGGCAGAATTTTAGTTTAAGAAGGTCTACTAAAATATTTGAAACCGTCAACTTAATTATTTAAGGAACTTTTGTTTTTGAGTTCCAGCTGCTCATCGAGAACTTTTTGTCGCTGAATAATCCTATTTGCAAAAATCTCTGTTTCTACTAGAAAGTTCATTATCACACCTCTTTCAGCTCTATGCAATATTTCCACCCGATCAGCAATTATATCAATTGTATCATTGTGTGATTTTATGTGTGTACTTAATGCAGATGTTCTAGTTGGATACGAATGCTCATTAAACCTAATTCTTAATTTCCTTCCTGTCTGGCCAATATACATTTTGTCACTTTGTGCAGACAGCTAATTTTGTACATGCCTGACTGATTGTAGACTGATTCTCGATAAATATTATAGTGTAATTTTTCCCTAAATTATCTTTAGTTTGAATTGAATTTACAGTGTCACTTTTTTAAAATAAATATTTGATTTATGAGATACTTTTCCACAATACGGAATTGTAGCAAATCTCAAATTTGGCCTATTTTTTATCTTTTCCAAAGTGATTTCTTGTCTACCTAACTTCTCTTTAGCTTTGATTTTTTTGAAATATAATTTCGGTACTAATTCAGGGTCGTAACCATTTTTGGTTTCAATGTATTTTAGGATAATTAGTTCTTTGTTTACATTTTGATCAGACAATGGCAATCTTTGAACTGTGTTCAGAATGGAGTTGAAGAAGGCGTGTTTGTATGTCATGGGGTGGTTATGACTGCTCACTGATTATTACATCAGTGGTTGTAGACTTCTTTATGCTGCACCTCGAATGGAACCTAATTAACATATGCATCAAGCATTCCCTACCAAGAACGTGAAAATGATGATAAATCCACTCACGAAATTACTTCTACAATTCACCCTTAATATCCAAAAGGCTCAAATAAAAATGGTTAAATATTACACACTAAATATCTAAAACACCTCCATGCACTGACTGTCTAGAGACACGTTCATTCTCACACAGTAATTACAGCAAAGTGCCTCTAGTACAAACCGCACACTAGCCGCTTTCTCTGATCCTGTAGTGAAGAGTACACTCCAAGGCAGCGACTTGCCAACCTACCTCTGTCAATCAGATATACATCTTCCGTAATGACGAGGCTACACGTCTTTACCTTTCCAACTGAGCTACAACAACTGGCAAGACTAAAAGTAGCAGACAACAGATACTGGCTACACTCACGAAAACTCACATTCACTCGCATCAATTATGCAACACGTTAAATGATAAGACAAGGATATGGAGAGGACACTGGTGCATAATTCGGAATTATAATAAAGGGAATAAAATGACTCACTTCCTTCCTTCGCAAAAAGGTTGCGAGTGGTAGATCAAAAGAACAGAGTCAAGCAATAGGAGAAAGCTATATGAAATGGATCTGACAGGCAATCTCATCACAGTACAATGCGTGATGAAAAAATATGAAGCGTACAGAAGAGATGGTAGTACATCAGTATAAATCTATATCTGTACACAGCATGGACAGGCATGTAAATGATTAGAATTATAATTCTCTGTGACAGGTAGAACAGCCGCGACGCTGCGTGAACAGTGTGAAAAGTTGAGTGATGGCTGTGCAGGAGACGCGGTGTATGAGACAGTATTATCAGCGCCAAACAGAGTTTGACAGGGGCCTCATTGGGGGTCTCTGTTTGGCTGACTGCTTGAATTGTGCAATATCCAGAATTGTGAGGGTTTCGGGTGTCTCAGTGGCTCAATGTTGGACTGCATGGGAACATGTGGGGAGGCATATTTGTCAACGTGGTACAGCTACACATCCGAGAACAAGTAATGGCCTCACGGAAACATTTTATATCTTTTCAATTCAATAAACTTTACCAACAGCCGTACAATTTAAGATATTTTATTTTACTCTGAAAGCAACCAGTTTCGGCAATTCATTTTGCCATCTTCAGACCCCGTACGCTCTTTTCAAATCAACGAATTTCTTGTATAGCGCCATAAAACTGTATATCGTGAATTGCAATCTTTGTTCATCTGATTCATACGAAAGCGTGACAGCAACTCACATTTTATATCTTCCCTCGCTATCGGTCTGAGACTAGAGGCAAACAGAGTATGGAATTACCGTCGCATGTGTAGGCTACCGTTGACACCACAAAATAAACAGCTGCATTTTAAGTGATGCTGTGACCGGGAAGCATAGGCTGCTGATGACTGGTACCACATTACGTTCAGTGATGAACCGCATTCGGCATTACCCCAGATGTCCCAGATGATCACCATTAGCATGTATGACTGCGACCTCTGGAGAGGTCCCATTCTTAGAGAATTAGATCGCAACTGTTATTGATTCGGCCGGTCGCAGTCACCGAGCGGTTCTAGGCGCAATCGTTGTTCAGTCTGGAACCGCGCGACCGTTACGGTCGCAGGTTCGAATCCTGCCTCGGCCATGGATTATTTTTTTGTTTTTTTTGTTTGTGGTTTTAGGGCGCAAAACTTCTATGGTCATTAGC
The DNA here is from genome assembly GCF_021461395.2 of Schistocerca americana. NCBI lineage: Eukaryota > Metazoa > Arthropoda > Insecta > Orthoptera > Acrididae > Schistocerca > Schistocerca americana. The sequence continues at coordinate 257,064,979 of NC_060119.1, forward strand.
GCCCAGCCCGTGACTTAGGAAACAGAAAAAAACCGAAATTTAAAACCAGCAGCAATGGGAACAAAGTCATAAAATTTGAGAAACTAAAAGCAGAAGGAATGCTTAAAAATCCAGTACAGAAAGGGGTTGGTTGTCCCCAAAATAGCTTCAAATGACTGACGTCATTTCACTGTCACTAATAAACTGGAGAACGCGATCGGCTGAGCGCGTGTCATCTGCTAAAATCGACGATAGATCAGGCGATAGCTATAGACGGGAGCGTAACGGATTAAAATAGAGGCATTCAATTAAAAGGTGTCTGACCGTCCACAGCTGAGAGCAGTGGGGACAGAGTGGCGGAGGATCGCCGCTTAAAAGATGTCTATGACTAAAAAGACAGTGCCCTATCCGGAGTCTAGCTAAAATTACCTCCTCCCGACGACGCGTTCGGGAGGAAGAGGTCCAAGCGCAAGGAAGGGCTTTCACTTCCCGCAATTTATTATGGGGAAGTGTTGACCAATGCGCATGCCATAAATGAGCAACTTGGCGACATAAACCGCTCCGTAGATCGGTGAAGGGAAGCGACTGAATAGCTGGCCGAGGAAGAGAGACTGCAGCCTTGGCCGCTATATCGGCCGCCTCATTCCCACAGATACCAGCGTGTCCTGGGAGCCAGAGGAACGCCACCGAGACGCCCCCCAGGTGGAGCAAGCGCAGACAGTCCTGAATCCGATGGACCAGAGGGTGCACAGGGTAAAGAGCTTGGAGACTGAGGAGAGAGCTGAGAGAATCTGAGCAGATTACGTACTGTATCCGCTGATGGCGGCGGATGTAGTGGACAGAGTGGAGAACAGCGTAAAGCTCCGCAGTATACACCGAACACTGGTCAGGAAGCCGAAAGTGATTTGGGGTGTCGCCAACAATATAGGCACTCCCTACACCTAACGATGTTTTCGAGCCGTCGGTGTAAATAAATGTGGCGTCCGTCATTTGTGCACATAGAGCAGCAAATGCCCGACGGTAAACAAGTGTAGGGGTACCATCCTTGGGAAATTGACATAGGTCACGGAGCAAGTAGATCTGGGGACGGAGGCAAGGCGGTGCTGTACCCCAAGTTGTCAAGAAGGTTTTAGGAAAGCGGAAGGAAAGAGAATGGAGCAGTTGACGGAAGCGGACTCCCGGGGGTAGTAGGGAGGAGGAGCGGCCTGCATACCCTATATCAAAGGAGGCGTCGAAAAAAAGGTCATGGGCTGGATTAGCAGGCATAGAAGACAGATGGCTAGCATAACGACTCAGAAGGACTGCCCGCCGATTGGACAGCGGAGGTTCAGCAGTCTCAGCATAAAGGCTTTCCACAGGGCTGGTGTAAAAAGCTCCAGACACTAAACGTAATCCACGGTGGTGGATAGAGTCGAGACGCCGAAGAATAGACGGCCGAGCATAGGAGTAGACTGTGCTTCCATAATCCAATTTCGAGCGCACTAAGGTGCGATAGAGGCGGAGAAGGACAACTCGGTCTGCTCCCCAGGAGGTACCATTCGGGACACGGAGTGTGTTAAGGGAACGCAGACAGCGAGCCGAAAGATAGGAAACGTGGGAGGACCAGCACAGTTTTCTGTCAAACATAAGACCCAAGAATTGAGCGGCGTCTGAAAACGGAAGGTTGACAGGACCTAGATGTAAGGAGGGCGGAAGAAACTCCTTACGTCGCCAAAAATTAACACAAACGGTCTTACTGGGAGAGAAACGGAAGCCGGTTTCCATGCTCCAAGAGTGGAGGCGATCGAGACATCCTTGAAGACGTCGTTCAAGAAGGCTGGTCCGTTTAGAGCTGTAGTAGATCTCAAAATCGTCCACAAAGAGGGAGCCCGAGACATCAGGAAGGAGACAATCCATAATTGGATTCATGGCGATCGCAAACAGTACAACACTCAGCACGGAGCCCTGGGGTACCCCGTTTTCTTGGGAGAAAGTACGGGAGAGAGTAGTGTTCACCCGCACCCTAAATGTGCGCTCTGCCATAAATTCGCGAAGAAAAAGGGGCAGCCGGCCCCGAAAGCCCCAAGAGAATAGTGTGCGGAGGATGCCTGTCCTCCAACAGGTATCGTATGCTCTCTCCAGATCAAAAAATAAGAGACCGTTTGGCGTTTCCGGAGAAAATTGTTCATGATATAAGTGGAGAGAGCAACAAGATGGTCAACAGCAGAACGATGCTTTCGGAATCCGCATTGGGCTGGTGTTAAAAGACTGCGGGATTCCAGCCACCAAGCTAAACGGTAATTCACCATACGCTCCAAAACCTTACAGACACTACTCGTGAGAGAAATGGGGCGATAGCTAGAGGGGAGATGTTTGTCCTTTCCAGGTTTCGGAACGGGAACGACAATAGCTTCCCGCCATCGTCTGGGAAAGGTACTGTCGGTCCAATTTCGATTATAAAGGCGAAGGAGGTAACGCAGACTATGGGTTGATAAATGCAGCAACATTTGGACATGGATACCATCCGGTCCTGGGGCGGAGGAGCGAGAAGAAGAGAGGGCATGTTGGAGTTCCCGCATGGAGAAAACAGTATTGTAGCTTTCGTGATTTTGAGAGGAGAAAGCAAGATGTCGTACTTCCGCTGCACGTTTCTTCGGGAGAAACGCGGGCGGGTAATTTGAAGAGCTCGAAATCTCAGCAAAGTGCTGACCCAATGAGTTAGAAATTGCGACGGGGTCCACTAAGGTATCATGCGCGACAGTGAGCCCAGAGACCGGGGAGCAACTAGGCGCGCCTGAGAACCGTCGAAGCCGACTTCAAATTTCCGAGGAGGGAGTGAAGGTGTTAAATGAGCTAATAAAGAATTTCCAGCTTGCCTTCTTGCTATCGCGGATGGCGCAACGGCATCGCGCACGGAGCTGATTATATCGGATACAGTTGGCCAAAGTTGGATGGTGACGGAAAATGCGAAGAGCACGTCGCCGCTCACGTATTGTGTCACGGCATGCCTCGTTCCACCAAGGAACTGGGGGGCGCCGGGGCAATTCGGAGGTGCGTGGTATTGAACGTTCCGCAGCTGTAAGAATAACGTCGGTAATATGTGTGACCTCATCGTCGACGCTGGGAAAGCGACGGTCATCGAATGTCGCTAGAGACGAAAAAAGTGTCCAATCAGCTTGGGCAAACTTCCAGCGTCGCGAGCGCATATATGGCAGTTGAGGCTGCAGTCTAAGAACACATGGAAAGTGGTCACTCGTGTGTGTATCATCAAGGGCGAACCATTCGAAGCGCCGAGCTAGCGGAACAGTACCGACCGCAAGGTCCAAATGAGATAAATTTGTCCTGGAGGCAGACAAAAATGTGGGGACCCCAGTGTTGAGGCAAACTAGATCCGCTTGGTGGAAGACGTCTATCAATAGTGAGCCACAGGGACAAGGATGTGGAGATCCCCAAAGCGGGTGGTGGGCATTTAAGTCCCCAACCAGCAAATAGGGGGGTGGAAGCTGACCAAGAAGATGAAGGAGATCAGCTCGTGCCATTGGTGTGGACGATGGAATGTATACCGTACAAAGAGAGAACGTGTATCCAGAAAGGGAAAGACGGACGGCGACAGCTTGGAAGGAACTGTTTAAGGGGGTTGGGTGATAATGGATAGTATCATGGAGAAGAATCATGAGTCCTCCATGCACTGGAGTGCCTTCAACAGAGGGGAGGTCATATCAGACGGACTGAAAATGAGGAAGAACAAAGCGGTCATGGGGACGCAGCTTTGTTTCCTGAAGACAGAAGATGACCGGAGAGTAGGATCGTAAGAGGATCGACAATTCATCCCGATTGGCTCGAATGCCGCGGATATTCCAGTGGATAATGGACATAGAGTGAACAGAAAATGGAGGAATGTGACCAAGGGTGCTGTCAACTCAACGACTGCTCAGAGGTTGCAACCGACAGCATGGAATGGCATTCAGTCGAAGGCAGAAGATCCTGATCCATAGGTTGGTCAGGAGCAGCTCCTGCCACCAGCGATCGGCCGCTTGACCGGCCACCAGCAGTGCGCCTCGGCGACACAGAAGACGGCCGAGGGCGATTTCCGCCAGGTGGTGCTGTAGATGGGACACGCCTTGGCGGAGAAGGAGAGGAACTGTGTTTCTTCGTAGCCTTCTTGGAAGTATGATGTTTAGATGGAGGAGAAACCGATGGTTGTGAAGGTGCGGTACGTAAAAACTCTTCACGAGTATGCTCTGTTTTTGAAGACTTGGCGTCTGACTTTTGGGCTCGAGATTTAGCAGAACCCGACGAAGGGTGAGCCATAGAGTGGGCAGGCGAAAGTGGTGAGGTTGAACGGGCGATCTTTGCGTTGGCCGATCTGACGACCGTGGTACTAAAGGTGAGGTCGCAATTCTGCGTGGCCGCCTCCTTTGTTGGCCGAGGAGAAGCAAGGACAGTGCTGTATTTTCCTGTCTAAGGCACGGTGGGCTGTCGACTGGCGAATAATTTTCGAGCAGCAAAGGTCGACACCTTTTCCTTCACTCTTATTTCCTGGATGAGCTTTTCGTCCTTAAAAACGGGGCAATCTCGAGAGGAAGCAGCGTGGTCACCCATACAGTTGATGCAGCGAGGGGATGGAGGGGGACAAGCACCCTCATGGGCATCCTTGCCACACGTAACACATTTGGCCGGATTGGAACAGGACTGGCTGGTGTGATTGAACCGCTGACATCGATAGCAACGCGTAGGGTTTGGGACGTAAGGGCGAACAGAAATTATCTCATAGCCGGCTTTGATTTTCGATGGGAGTTGAACTTTGTCAAATGTCAAGAAGACAGTGCGGGTTGGAATGATGTTCGTGTCAGCCCTTTTCATAACCCGATGAACAGCCGTTACGCCCTGGTCAGACAGGTAGTGCTGAATTTCTTCGTCAGACAATCCATCGAGGGAGCGTGTATAGACGACTCCACGCGAGGAATTTAAGGTACGGTGCGGTTCCACCCGAACAGGGAAGGTGTGGAGCAGAGAAGTACGCAGCAATTTTTGAGCCTGGAGGGCACTGACTGTTTCTAACAACAAGGTGCCATTCCGTAATCTGGAACAAGACTGTACAGGACCTGCAATTGCGTCGACACCTTTCTGAATAATGAAAGGGTTGACCGTGGAGAAGTCGTGACCTTCGTCAGACCGAGAAACAACAAGGATCTGTGGCAACGATGGAAGAACCGTCTGTGGCTGAGACTCAGTGAACTTACGTTTGTGAGCAGACATAGTGGAAGGTGAGGAAACCATTGCGGAAGAATCCCCCATGATTACCGGCGTCTCCGATGGCGCGCTCCTCCCTTGTGGGGGCCCTCACCGAGGGCACACCCGCCTTAGGTGATTGTTCACACCTCAGGTCACACCTCCCGACAAACGGACGGAGGGACCAATCGGCACTTGTGGAAGGTATCAGCTCGGGTAATCACCCCTCCCTGGGCCTGGCCGTTACCAGGGGGTACGTACGTGTCCTACCTGTCTACCCGGGGCGGGGAATTACGCGTTACCCCGTCACCGGCTACGCATGGAAGTGCGTGGGTTGGCATTCAGACACGCACAGGGAGGAAAAAAAGAGAAAGGGAAAGGAAAGAAGAGGGGGTCTCAAACGCCGCAGCGGAGAAAAGGGCAAGGAGAAGAGGCAAGGAGAAGAGGGAAGGAAAAGAGAAGGACAGAGGAAGGACGAGGACTTGCAAGTGTAGAAAGCAAGGAAATTGGAACAGTTTCGGGCGTCCGTCTCCGGACGTAGGCACAAACCATACTCCCAGAGGGGGAGAAAGGGAAGGAAAGAGCCAGAGGTGAGGGGGGGGGGGGCGAAGATGGGGGACGGGGAAGGATGCGGAAAGGGAAGGGAAGGTATGCAGCCCGGAAAGGAAGGAGGGCAACATTACCTCGGGGTCCCGTGCTCGCTATGCACGTGTCCACAAAAGAGTTGTGGACCCCCTGGGGGGGTCGGCCATGGATGTGTGTGGTGTCCTTAGGTTAGTTAGGTTTATGTAGTTCTACGTTCTAGGGGACTGATGACCTCAGATGTTAAGTCCCATAGTGCTCAGAGCCATTTGAACCATTTTTGCTATTGATTCAGGAAAGTCTGATGGACAATAGTATGTCACAGACATCACATGCGCTCATTTGTTACGTGTCTTGTGACTGTATTGTGGTGCGATTTTTCAACAAGACAATGCTCGTCTTCCAATGGCACGTGTATCTATGAATGTGTGTGATGGTGAGGTACTCCTGTGTTCAGTAAGATCCCCAGATCTATTCCCAATGGAACTTGTGTGGGATATCCTATGTCAGCTTCGTCCAAGTGCCATTAGCCGTAGCATCAGCAACCAGTTACAACAGCTGTGGGTCACACCACCACAGCACGACGGCCTTACAACACTCATCTTAGCCAAATCAGTGGTTGCATCCAGGCCAGAGAGAGGTGTTACGTAGTACTGTAACTGGGCTCATACTGTCAAGTTCTTTACAGATATGACTCAATATTATAATCACTAAAATAACATGACACACTTGATAAGTTTCATATAGTTTACTCATTCCCTTGTGTGTGCCTCACTTCTTTGGTCAAACAGGGAGCTTAGCAGTTGCTTCAATTATTCACTTGCTCATTAATGTGTGTGTGTGTGTGTGTGTGTGTGTGTGTGTGTGTGTGTGTGTGTGTGTGTGTGTGAGAGAGAGAGAGAGAGAGAGAGAGAGAGAGAGAGCTTAGTAGTTGCTTCAATTATTCACTTGCTCATTATTAGTGTGTGTGTGTGTGTGTGTGTGTGTGTGTGTGTGTGTGTGTGTGTGTGTGTGTTCCCCGAAGGGTGTGGGAAGGGGCGAGATTGCGTGTAGTCACAGTTAACTCTCACTGACTTAGTTTTCTTTTCCAGGGACTTGAACAACCAAAGGTGTACAGACTGCATGTTTTGTCCGAGATACGCAACCGTTATGCTAAGACGCTGATTACTAGCAGGGTCGGCAACCCTGCGAGCCAAGCGCAGGAAATATTTTTTGACGCTGTGTTGCCTGAGAAAGCCTTCATCTCCCGCTTCGTCATGTGAGTACGCAGAGACCTGGGAAAGCATTAGCGACTGAATGCTGCATGCATTTCTGCCACATAATGTACTCTACTTTCATACCGATGAACTATTATCGGATATGCACTAAGGTTATTCATATAACAATAAAACACTGAATAATTATTTTACTTTCTTAGACAATATTCAATCCCTGTGTTCAACAAGTCAGGTGTTTCCTCTAAGAGTTGACAAGCGCGTCCCGTGTTTCAGCAGGAAGTCACATTTTCGTTTTTGCACTTCGCCCAGTCAACCAAAACATATTGCTCACCGTGTATTTCATGGGATGTCAAGTGTCAGCAGGAAACGTCAGTTCGTCACCTGTTAGAAAGAAAAAAATTATCGAGTGAAAGTTAATGTGTCCGTACGGTAGAATGCTCCATTAGTAGTCCAATGCGATATTTAGTTTAACGGTATGTGTTAACGTGGACAGCAAAACACCAAGAGTACCCAGTAAATCAAGAGTAACTGAGCAGCGCTGCTGAATGGCAGTATCTTTCACACAGTCTGGTACACGAGAAGAGGCAAGTAGTGCTACTGGGACTAAAACACCACGCCATTCTACGAAAAACATCATGATATGGACCGGCCTGTATTAATACTGTGACTGCGTAGGTTAGTCTCTATCAGAGTCTAATGCAGTCGATAACAACAACACTCACAGATGGACAGCCATTGTTTGCCACGGTCTCCTTGCCCGACTTTCCAGTCTCACGTGCTGGCCAGTGCCGCAGTTCTACCACCATGTAAACGCGCTGGTCAGTAGAACAAGGCGGAATGGCTGTTCTTCGCGTTTATGTACTTTGGTTGAATACAACGCTAAGCCGAATATCATACTAGGCTAACGTGAGACCACTTTATCGAATGTGCACTTAAAATTTCACCTTGAAAATATTTGTCTGTAACGGTACATAATGCGTCGAGACTTGACGTCCCATGGAACACGTGAGGAGCATTATTTATTCGGAAATGTTCAATCTATACGTCGAAGAAACGAAATTGCAAGTATCTGCCTAAACTCCATAGATAATGCGCCCGCTGATTTTTTTTTCAGATGGCGCAATTCATGTTTCGGCACAATATTTTTCTGGTTAAATCCGTTGTTACGAGATAATTTCACTACAGGAAGGTGTTGCGCGTGATGACAGCTACTACTGTACTTATTGAATTCATGATTTGCATTTAACACAGCAACTTTCAACAAGAGGAAACAATTGAATAATCACATGGTGTCAAATTGAGGTCTATGGGCATCTGCTGAAGTCGTTTCCATCCGAATTTTCTGCTATGTTCTTGAGTATCGTGTTTGAGTGGCCATGCTAATTTTTCTCTGATTTTCCTAAAATTTTTCTGACAAAGACAGATTAGATATTCTTCTTCATCTTTACGACATTGATGTTTGTGTTTCATCTCTCATAACCTCGCCATCAACAAGCCTCTAACTCCTAATTCCACCATTCTTTCGTAGTTTTCATTTCCTCTCAAACTTAAGCAGTCATCTCTAAGTGATTGGTGAGCCATTTTTGGCATTATCGATGCCTTACCATCATTGTTGTATCATTCATTACACTTTTGTCGTTTACATCGTTGGCGATTGATGCTTGCTGAAACCGTACTGTTGGAGTACCTACTGTTCCATATATTACAGAAATCACAAATGTTGGGAAACAAAAGCTACTGACCTCTATAGCTGCAATGGGTAAAGCAATCCTTCGAAGCTACCATACTTTTTATGTGGCTCACTACTTCCCGATTATTACATGATTCTCCAAAGCCGACTCTCATATCGATATCTTCAGGTCCGTTATGTAGAAGAAATAATTATCAGAATAACAGCTCTTGTGTTACACTCAAAGCTATTTAAAATATAATTGTCAGTCATAGTGGAAATATAATATTTATTTCAGAGAGGTTGTAGAGAGTTTCAGGGAGAGCATTAGGGAAAGACTGACAAGAATGGGGGAAAGAAATACAGTAGAAGAAGAATGGGTAGCTTTGAGAGATGAAATAGTGAAGGCAGCAGAGGACCAAGTTCGTAAAAGGACGAAGGCTAGCAGAAATCCTTGGATAACAGAAGAGATATTGAATTTATTTGAAGAAAGGAGAAAATACAAAAAAGCAGTAAATCAATCAGGCAAAAAGGAATACAAACGTCTCAAAAATGAGATCGACAGAAGTGCAAAATGTCTAAGCAGGGATGGCTAGAGGACAAATGTAAGGATGTAGAGGCTTATCTCACTAGGGGTAAGATAGATACTGCCTATAGGAAAATTAAAGAGACCTTTGAAGAAAAGAGAATCACTTGTATGAATATCAAGAGCTCAGATGGAAACCCAGTTCTAAGCAAAGAAGGGAAAGCAGAAAGGTGGAAGGAATATATAGAGGGTCTATACAAGGGCGATGTTCTTGAGGACAATATTATACGAATGGAAGAGGATGTAAATGAAGATGGAATGGGAGATACGATACTGCGTTAAGAGTTTGACAGAACACTGAAAGACCAAAGTCGAAACAAGGCCCTGGGAGTAGACAACATTCCATTAGAACTACTGATAGCCTTGGGAGAGCCAACCCTGACAAAACTCTACCATCTGCTGAGCAAGATGTACGAGACGGGTGAAATACCCTCAGACTTCAAGAAGAATATAATAATTCAAATCCCAAAGAAAGCAGGTGTTGACATATGAAAATTACCGAACTATCAGTTTAATAAGCCACGGCTGCAAAATACTAACACGAATTCTTTACAAACGCGTGGAAAAACTGGTAGAAGGTGACCTCGGGAAAGATCAGTTTGGATTGCGTAGAAATGTTGAAACACAGGAGGCAATACTGACCCTACGACTTATTTTAGAAAAAAGCTTAAGGAAAGGCAAACCAACGTTTTTATTTCTCTTCCGTTGAAAATTAGTACGATAGCTACACTTTGCCTGAAAATTTCCTCGGAAATGATTTGACTTTCACAGTTACCATACTAAACAAGACAGAAAAACATGCAGCATACAAAAACCAGAAAAGTCATTTCATATATCTTCCTTTTTCAAGATAATTTTTGTGTGACTTCTGTGGTCACTAAAAGGTTTATAGCTTTGATTTTTTAAACCTACAATATACAGTATAAGTGAAACACGTGAAGAGATCAATAGTGGATTTTTACTGGAAAGTGGAGGTATAGCTTCTTCCCGAGGGAGCGAGTCCGTATGGTTCACGTTGACCCGACAGCTATTCCTGTGCACTAACAGGATACAGCCCATGCTCGGAACATTTGTATAGATTCCAGAGAAAAAGATTAACTCAGCTATGATTGTGGAGCCATTGCTACATCTGCCTATGTCATAATGGAATGTCCACTTTACGAATTCTTTATTATAAACGAGAGGCAGTAGCCTCAGTGTGAGGCGTTGCGAAATGAGGTTAAATTTGGCTTCCTAAACAAAATGGCTTCACTATTCTCGCAACAGCGGACAGAGAGCAAGCTGAACCACTGCCCACAAAATGTGGACGTGAAGTGCCATGTGGGAAGGGAACGGCTCGATACCAATATGGGAATGAAGGGAAACGGGCCTGGTAACCGTCACCTTGACTTCGTTTCATGACAGGCACCGGTCACTTCAACTATTTGTCTTTGTCTTTTGATCCGAGGTAGATTTTCACAGGGAGGTGGAGAAATGGAGGACACCCCTAGTACACCGTAGACTTTCTTTCGGATCCATGTGGTTTCTAAACATAGAGGGAAAGGGAAACTGAGATTACGTTAGGTCACTGAAAGTTTTTGTACTTTCGTTGCTCCCTCCGCACCTTTTCTTGTAATAATGACAACTTTCGTTCGAGTTTTCAATTCTTATTAGTTCTCTGCTATTATTTCTTAGAAGAAACGTGTGTAGAGCAAAGCTCATTGCCGGCAACAAATGAGGTCACTAGGGAATAAGTACATAGTAGGTACTTTAAAAAATAACACAACTTGTTTCAGAAATGTAGTATAAACAATGTTCCATTCAGTTAGCTAAGAGACACACCATTAATATCGCGAAGTAAATACCGATTTTCAATCACTTTGAAGGGACACTTACACAAAGCAGCAGGGCAATGTAGTAGATTTCACCACTTCCATAATTAGCCGATGATGGCGACTTCCACTTTTCTACAGACAACTCCATATTCTGAAATAAATTTAACTTCCAAATTAAACAACCCTGATAATAATGATAAAGGATGACTGATTTCTTACGCTTGGTTTCAGCGTATTATACTATGTGAATTAATTATTCGTTATTCGTAAACTTAGTGTATTGCTTCATTAAAATATCCGAAGTGACTACACAACAATAGAAAAGGTATACATCAGGCACACTTTGACTGAATTGGTGTTGCCTACATTCAGGGACAGGATAAATGACATTTGTAGCTGATATTGACACTAAATAAAATCCACCAATCAATAAAACCAACCATACAGCAATTGGAAATGAAAAACCCCTCTGCTCCCTCTCTCCTCCCCTCGCTCTTTCAGCAATGAAGCACAGCACAGTATAAGAAAGAAAGGTCCAATCAGGAAATTAAGCTGTACTAATGGGAAAATAAAAACGTTCTAGCCCTCTACTCCCCGCTCCCTATCCCCAACCACTCTCAATGCAATACTGAAACGAAATAACCAAGCAAAAAAATTCAAGCTGATGGAAATAACCCAGTTCTCTTTGTGAGAAATTAAACCTCACCTCTCCTATCGCCACCCAATCACAGTGCATTATTACAAAAGAAACAACCAACACTGGAAAATTTAAAAGCCTCCTTCCCTCTCTTTCCAGTTACAGCGAAGTACTGAAAATGAAACAGCCAGTAGGGGGAACTAGTTCAGTTGCTCTATGCCACACTATTTTCCCTGTCTCCAACAAGTCAGAGCATAATATTAAAAAACACATAAAAATGGCACCAAGATGCACTGCTTCGTTTGCCAGTCAAGGTTCAGCATTGTGTTAAAATGGTGCAAGAAGATGGTTTCACGTTCAAAGTGTAACCTCCCAACTGTATTTGTTTCTGTATGAAATTTAGCCCAAATTTACCTCCAACTCTGTAAAAGTCTACGTATTACCAAAACTATGTACCCACAAAAATAAAATAAGCGTATGGCATCTTTGGCACACTGATGACCTCAGATGTTAAGTCCCATAGTGCTCAGAGCCATTTGAACCATCTTCGGCAGGGAAGCTCCATCCGAGGAAATTCGGCCGCCAAGGACAAGTCTTATTTCAGGCGACGCCTCATTGGGCTACTTGCGCGCCGGTGATGAGGATGAAATGATGATGAGGACAACAAGACACCCAGTCCCCGTACGGAGAAAAATCTCCAACCCGGCTGGGAATCGAACCCGGGCCCACTTGCATGTGAGGCGAGCACGTTACCATCCAGCTAAGCAGGCGGGCTATGTACCCACAAACTGTTATCCAACTTAAGCTAGTATGCTAATCTTTGACTAAACAGAACCTAATTTTAACAAAACTGTAACGATCTAAAAAAAATGGTTCAAATGGCTCCGAGCACTATGGGCCTTAACGTCTGAGGTCATCAGTCACCTGCAACTTAGAACTACTTAAACCTAACTAACACACATCCACTTTGAAACACTTATCTATTTTGTACGAGCTGTAAACAAATAATTGCCACTATCAAAGTTCCAACCCTCGTAATTATCTCACCGTAATAAAACAGTGTAAAATGAAAACTAGAGCTAATTTTGAATTGCCTTTGTGGTATTCGCGATCAGCACATTAGAACTGATAGGAATTGGCTATTTTCATTCGATTTACATTTTCATTCTTGCACAGTGTTATAGCTTAGTATTCTAGCATCATTAAAATGAAAAAGCTAATCACAATGTAGGCCCGTCTGGGCTGTGCTCAAAATTATCCAAATGATCAGAGTTATTTATCAAAAACCATAAGTCACAGACCTTTCTCTCCTCTCCTGCAATAAGAACCAATCGTATAGATTTTGAGTGCTAACTCTGGCTCGGCCGATAGTGGCGACGAATGAAAAGTTATTTAAAAAACAAGTGGCTTGACCCATAAAATTGAGAGGACAGGAATCCTAGCCACCACACAGTTTCCTCGTCCTGAATCCAGTGCACCCTATATTTGACACTGACCACTGCCATCTACAGGCTTTGACTCCCAAAAGGACCGCCTGCCTGCCCTTGGCAGTACGCAACAACTAAACTATTCTTTGAAATATTTACTAATTTAGTGCGACTCTGAAATATTTACAGCTGTTTATGAAATTGTTTTTCTGTTGATTCCAAACTTTCTGTTGCTTCCATTATAGTCAAATATTAAATAAACCAGGGTGATTTTCAATTATTACATAACACTGAAGATATAGAAAATTGTTTGCACTGATTACGACATAGTTATTTAGATTTTCACTCTACTCAAATGTGTCACATGTTTGCTAATGCCTCTGTATATCGGCGCATACGCTAAGATGATTGAAGACTGATTAAGAAGAAACTACGAAAGAAAATTAATTGCTGTACCAGTAACGGCGGCCACGGTGGTTTCGTGGCGCTAGACTCTGGAACGAGAGATCCCAGGTTCACTCCCAGACAGGGGCAAGGATTTTTTCCTCGTGCCAGTACCAACAGAATGGCGAAAGTCCATTCATCTTGCTGTCAAAATGTGAACCGGAGATCTTTTGCTTTGGGGTAAAAGGCGGTCGGGGCGAGGAACCCGCCATCCCTCCCCATCCTAATGCGACTGCGGATGGGAAGGCTGCACTTTAGCTGCACCAGACCGACAGTCTGGTCACAGGCTTACGCCATAGACTTCACCTTACCATCGATGAGAATTTACTACGTCATTACACAGTGCATGAAGGGGACGTTTCATCTGATGAAATGAGGTTTATGTTCGATGTTGGGTGTTTTGGTGTTAACTATGGATAAATCATTCTATGAGCCCAATGTGTGCAAACGTTTTAAGAGGGAGCGAGTGACGTGGTGGCTGTTGTTACAGAGAGATGGACGACGTCGCGTACGAGGCGTACGTTCGGGGCAAAGAGGAGGCCCGTCAGCAGTACGACGCAGCTGTGGCAGAAGGCCGCGGCGCAGCACACGTCGCTGTCAGGTGGGTACTCATCACTGATGGTGACGTCGTAGGGGCTGCGGCTGGCGCATGCCCACAGTCAGGCAACTACAACACAGTTCTCGTCTAATAATGTCGCAGAAGTAGCAATGCACTTCAGAGAACCTAGGACCTTCTGGTAAGTATGTGTGTATTTTTGTTGTAATATCACGTCATTCCCGATAGGACTGGAAACCCTTTTGCCACCATATGAAGTCAGATACCTCTCAGTTTGTCGTGTATTTTTTCTTTTTTTTCCGCAGCGAGTTGTAAGGCGGAGAAGCTGCTTATGTTGGTTCCTCTCTTTTGTCGTATATATAACTGAGACAAGGGAACAAACATAGAATAAATTACAGTGACTTCAAATTAAAATAAAGTCTCGAACATAGCCGTAATCGGCATCTCTAAAGCTATAAGCGATAGTTTTGGAAAAGATAATGACCATATGTTTGTATTTTATTGTTTTGAGGTGAAATTTCATTTGATAAGATCCAAAAGTGTTCAGATGTTTGTGAAATCTTATGGGACTTAACTGCTAAGGTCATCAGTCCCTAAGCTTACACACTACTTAACCTAAATGATCCTAAAGAGAAACACACACACACCCACACCAGAGGGAGGACTCGAACCTCCGCCAGGACTAGCCGCACAGTCCATTACTGCAGTGCCCTAGACCACTCGGCTAATCCCGCGCGGCTGATAAGGTCCAAACGGTTTATTTTAATATACAAAATATATAAAAAAATAAAATATATAAAAAATGCATATACAATATGTAACAAGTAAGTGTGTAATCTTGGATTTTGGTAGTTTATCCGGTACCTTGCCATTTCTGTTTTACTTGAGCCTTTTGTAGCCAGTGCGTAATTTTTAGGCGTTAAAAAACTGCTTCTGACGAAAATAATTTTATAACTACCGAAACCTAGGTCAATTATTCTAATTAACCTGTGTTACGCAACTTGTTGGCTCAACCTTTCCTCCTTTCCAAGAATGTTCTGGAGAGTGTAATTGTAGGGGAAGGCGGGGCAAGACGGTGAGGTGGGGTAAGACGGGGAAGGGCTATAAGCTACAGTTACGAGTGCTGCCATCTATGGATAGCTACGTCAACATCATCAATACACAGGTCCCAGTGTGTTGACATTGCTGAACCTTAGTTTCGCGGCGGTTTCTGTGAGCTTTGCAATGTACGTACAACCGTTATACTGATTTGCAATGTTTTACACCTTTCGAGGTCCTAAAACATGTGTTTCAAGAAAGTGATTACCTCCCCTGTTCAACTACAGACATTCATCAAGCTCACACATCTGAAGTTACAGAAACGGAAGACCAAATACCAGAGATGTTGTAAAGACGTAAAACACCTGAACAATTCACAACTGACGATCAAGCATCTGTTTCGTCTAATTTTCAGTTTACCAGCCCTGAAATGGTGTTAGCTATTCCAAAGGTGGATAAAAAAACCAAAAGGAAACCATGTAACAGTCTTGGAAAACCTGTAGATTTAACCGAATCTCCTTATAGG